>NC_091473.1:93309116-93611060 GCF_036971445.1 Narcine bancroftii | reverse complement strand
TTAATGTATGGGAGTCCCAGTCAATATGTGGAAAGTTAAAATCTCCTACTTTCACAACCATATATTTCCTGCAGCTGTCTGCTGTCTCTCTACAGATCTGCTTCTCCAATTCTCACTGACTTATGGGTGATCTACAATACAACCCCATGAGTGTGGTCATACCTTTCCTGTTCCTCAGCTCCACCCATATAGCCTCAGTAGAGAAGTCCTCTAGTGTGTCCTGCCTGAGCACTGCTGTGATATTTCCCTGAGGAGCAATGCCACTTCTTTTACATTCACCACTACCCCCCCACCCCCACACAGTGTTCTATCGCATCTAAAGCAGTGGAAGGCCGGAACATTGAGCAGCCAGTCCTGCCCCTCCTGCAACCAAGGTTCACTAGTGGCCACAATGTCATAATTCCACATTCCAATCCACGTTCTAAGATCGTCTGCCTTTCCTACTGTGATAGTACAGACCTATCACCAATGTATATAGTTACAGTATCTAGAGTGTAATGACTGTGCTTACAGTGATTGGCTGAGAGCTTAGCCATGCCTACTGTCTGGGCCTTAAAGGGTTGTGTCCCTAGCCAGGTCGGATCATTCCGGACTGGTCAGCCACCTGTGAAGAGCTCCTGTCTTTTGCTAATAAAAGCCTTGGTTTGGATCAACAAGTCTTTGGTTCTTTCGACGAGCTCTATACCTACATTATTCCTTGCATTGAAATAGATGCACCTGAGCACATTTCTACCACATTCAACCCATTGATTTCTAATGGTGCATGCAATTTTTAAATAATATTTTCCCTCCTCCACTCCTCTATCTGCTCTGGGACGCTGGTTCCCCTCGCCCTGAAAATCTAGTTTAAACCCACCGAAGCAGCACTAGCAAATCTTCCTGGGAGGATATTAGTCCTCTTCCAGTTCAGATGCATACCATCCCATTGAAACAGTTCCCACCTTCCCTGGAAAAGAGTCCAATGATCCAGAAACCTGAAACCCTCCCTCCTATACTATATCTTTAGACACACATTAAGCTACATTATCCTCCTCTTTCTAACCTCTCTAGCACATGGCCCGAGTAGCAATCCTGAGATCACTACCTTGGAGGTCCTGTCCTTCAATCTAGTGCCTAACTCTCTGAACTCTCCTTGCAGGACCTCCTCACCCTTCCTACCCATGCCATTAGTCTTTACATGGACCACAACATTTGGCTGCTTACCCTCTTGGGAAAGCCATGAACTTGATCTGAGATATCTCAGACCCTGGCACCAGGGAGGCAACATACTATCTGGGATACTTGATCTCTTCCACAGAACCTCTTATCTGTCCCCATAACTATAGAATGCCCTATCACTACAGCTTGGCTCTTCTCCTCCCTTCCCATCTTAGCCACAGGACCAGAATCCATGCCAGAGACCGGATCGCCATGGCTTGTCCTTGGTATGCCATCCCCCTAACTGTATTCAAATGGTGTATTTGTTTTTGAGGGGGATGGCCAGAGGGGTGCCTGCCTGTTCCCTTTCCCTCTCCTGACTGTCATCCATCTACCTGCCTCCTACCTCCTAGATGTGATAATGTTCCTGTAATTCCTGTCCATCACCCCCTCTGTCTCCTGGATGATCCAGAGTTCATCCAACTCCAGCTCCAATTCCTTAACTCAGCATGTCAGGAGCTGGAGCTGGATGCACTTCTCACATATGAATTCATTAGGGCTACTGCTGGCTTCACTGATGACCCACGTTCTGCAAGAGGAGTATTTCCTGCCTTGGCTGCCATTCCCACTGTCTATGACTAGATGAATATAATACATGATATCTAAAAAATCTGCCCTTACCTGTGCCTACCTGCTGAATCCTTTTTGTTCCTCGAATAGGGTGGCCCTTTCTGTCTTCAATTCCAATGATTCCCTACTTCTTTCCTGTTCTTACTGAACCCAGTTGAGCCAAAGCCTTTCCACTCCAATGATAACTGAGCATGTATCTTTCTTGTATGTGCAAACTGGCCTATGCCATTTTAAGATTGAACATTTCCATTTTGAGTTCTTCACTCACTTGTTTGGATCTGCTCCTTTGAAGTATGCATTGACAGTTTCTGTAAAGGCTGCAGCAACTGGGAGTGTATCTTGTGCACCCATGGTCAAGGGACTGGGCCCTCGGGAAGCACCTGCAATGGAAGTAAATACATGGTTTCGTTTGGCTTATTTCACCAACAACTCATTGGCTTTATTTAAAAGTAATTTAAATAAAGCCACAGTGGAAGAGCAGCATATGAGTGAGATAGTTTGATGCAGCATAAATCATGCAGGTGGTTTAAAAAGAAACAGAAAAATAATGAAGATAGATGAAAAAGAGAGTTAGTTATTCCCTTGAATCCTCCTTCTGTAAAACCTTAAGAGTCCTGGGATATAAACCAGATTACAAATTAGTAACATAACTGGATGAAAATTCAAGGTACGATTTCCCATTGGTATTTTTCAAATCAGTTTTAATTTAAGATATCCCACCTTGGGATTTGAACTTCTTCATTCATTTAGAGAAAACCCCTTGATGATGCCATTGAATAAGAGCAATTTCTATTCAAAAAATGAATCTTCACTTTCTTGCTTCACTTTCATAAAGGGATTGACTTACAATGGGTGAAGTCTTATGTGTGTGATCTACACCTCGTCTCTAATGGCTGTAGTATCCATAAGTGTGGCCTACAAACAAATCATTTCAATCTGGCTTCATCCATTTTGCTTTAAATTAAATTGACACCCATCTGAGGTCTCTGGATATCCAAATAGATCAAGGAGCTGAGCTGAATGTTTCCTTCCCTTAAGTCAAAAATCAATTTAGCTAAATACAACATCCTTCCTTATTGGTTGAGATAATTAGCTTACCAAGAAGCTCAGATCCCCCCGAACCATGTGACTTGCTTCTATATCAAGCAATTAATATACCAAGAAAGCAAATAAAGATTTGTTTCACTTTTAATTCTGGAACCTTGTCTTGGAACTCAAATAACTTTGGGGTGGAATGGTGAGGAGTGAGATGGAGGTAAGGGAAGGGCAGGGTTACGAATGTAATGGTTATAACCTTTAACACTCCTGAGTTAACTCAAGTTGGTTATATCAGAAAATTGGTTTATCTTCTGATTTTTAATGTCTTTATTTCAATGGATCACACTCTTTACAGAAAATTTAACACGCTGGTGAAAAGATAACTCCATATCCAACTTAAACACCTTTAATGTGATTTTTTTTGTTTTGGGAAGGACTTAATACTTTTTAGTTGAATACTATTTATTCAATTATCTTGTAAACTCAGAAATAATAAAAATGTGAATGAATTAATGTAGTGGAGAGATGCTGGTTTTCAAAAAGCACACTTATGGCAGTCACAGACATTAGTGATCACAGCAGGAAAATAACTCAAAATACTTTAGACATGGCTAGCAGGCATCATCAGAAAATATTTTCTTTGCAGTTTATAATGATTGTTTTTCTCATCTAATTTCCAAAATCTTTTACACAGATTACAAAAAGAAATTGCTGCTACTCGAGACATATTTTGTGCTAAGAACTCTTGGCATCACTGAGACTATTTATTTAAGTAATTTAATATGTTATCTATTTCTTGATTAGATCATTGCAACTTCTGTAGATTCTATTGACATGTGAGGTGCAAGTACATAAAATTTTTATGAAGCAATTTATTTTACTTAATAATTTGCCTGGACAGATGTCAACTGAAACAAAATAAAATACCATAAATTATTTTGTTAATTGACTTAACCATGTATATTCAAAAGTTAAGCATTTCATAATTTAATAAAGCACATTCTATTTAAGGAACAATCTATAAATTAACTATTTAATCACAGCTCTTGTCATGATAACCTTTGCAGTTCATCAATTAATCAAAAGTAAAATTAATCAGGAAGGATCATAATAAAATAATTTACCTTCCTTTGTTGCAGGGAAAATTAAAGTTAGATAAATGTACAGCGCAGAAACAGGTCCTTCCAGCCTACGAGCCTATGCCACCCAAATACACCGATTAGCTTACAAACCCCATATGTTTTTGGGAGTTGGGAGGAAATGAGAGCACCCAGAGGAAACCCAGGCAGACTTGAGGAGAATGTATAAACTCTTCACAGACAGTGCTGATTTGTGCCTGGGTTGCTGGCGTTGTAATAACATTGTGATAACCACTACACTAACTGTGCTACTCTTCAAACAAGACTGAAAAATGGAGCAGATACACTGAGCAAAGCAACAACGATATATTGTGAGGTCTACTGGTGGTTAACCTGCATAACACTGAATAACAATCACCACCACAGGCAGATAGGTTCATTTTTGTCTTGTGCTGAGTGTTCATTGTCTAATCTCAGATCACAGAACATCAGAGTTATTAAACATTAAATTGCTGAAATTTATTTTCCTGATTATCATTATCCATCCATTGGGAAGAGAGGATTTGGCTTTCCTGGGACATACTTTGCTATCCGGAAAAATCCAGGATTCATAAACAATGTAAGACAATGACATAAGACACTAAAGATTGAATTACCCTCACCATCTAACTCCAATGGGGTGCGAGAAAGCAAAATAAAATTATTCCCAACAGACATTGAGTCGTCCTTGCATAAAATTCTACTGTTCAAAAATGTTATTTGGCTAAGTTACATCAATTGTTCCAAAACATTCTCCAATGTACCCAATAAATTTTGTGAGATCTGCCTGTTGTATATGTTTCCATGGGATGAGTCTATAGTGTTCTATCCACCATAGGCACACCTACAATTTCCTGCCACTGTTGGTGGTCAGGGATCTGGGTTAGCAGCTCAGTTTGAAAATTGTCCCTTTATTAAATGACATCACCACTGGGTTGAATCAAGTTCATTTCTAATTTTAATAATTAATAACTTTGATGAAAAGTGGTAAGGGAAATATTTAAAATAATTACATTGTGTCACTGAGATGACTATTTTAGTTTAGGCCAACCAGTCTACAAATTCCATTGATGATATTTGTACCTTCAGAACAATTATATGATTAAGATTTATTGTGATTTATTTGCAGAATATGAATAAGTATTTCACAGAAGAATATTGAAAATCCAAGCTGCAATGCACAAACAGAAAAGTAATAATTAAATAATGTAAGCAGAACAAAAAGACTGAATAATTCATGAATGACACTTAAGACAGGTTAGCATATAGGAACAGGCAGGCAGCTTGCCCAGAGAAGGAGGAAAAATATGAAATGCAAATATATATAAATTGTACATCACTTACCATCAAAAGTCAAATAAAACTTTCCTCTATCAAACCATACCAAGGAGGGTTGATCATTCTCTGAATGGTCAGGAGATGAAGCGGGATGGGAGGATTGAAGGCAAGGAAGAGAGAAGGACACAGTGTGAGTCACACAGAAAGTCCATCACTCGTAACATGTGGGAAACCAGAATGGGGAAATCAAAGCATTGAACCCATCACTGTGCAGAAGAGCACATCTACAATGTTATTAAATTGACAGGATTGTCTGTAATTTCATTGTGAGCATCTCTGCTCAACTCTGATCTCAGGGTCAGCACCTTATCAACTTAGATACTTATCCCACTGGAACCCTACTATCTGCATAATTGATTGGTAGAGATGCTTGAAGACAATCCTTCTGGTAATAACTGTTTTATGATTGACGATTGTTGTAGATTGCTTAATCAGTGATCAATTGTGCAGAATATTAGAAACTCGCCGATTTTCTACATGCCATCACACAGATTTGAAAGATACAATGTTATACATTTTTTGACATGAGGCCTATACTGTGCTGTAATGTTCTATGTTTTATAATTGTCTTACATTCTTACTAAAACTCAATGTATTAAGTGATGTATTTCAGTTTTTTTTTACTTTAGATGATATTTTATGGTAAATTGTTGAAATTTTAAAATATATTATTTCCATTATTTAAATACCATGAGGGATTTTGAGGGTGGTCCTGAAAAACGGTTACAAGGCCATCAGAATAATGAATACAAATGACCCCAACAAAGATGTGATGACGATGATATTAATCCCTTCTCAAGTTCTATAAAATAGTACAAAATTACTGTTGCTACTGTGGATTAGACCAGCTTGTTTATGATACGTAACTGAATTCATTTCTAACTTTATATGACAATAGAAGTAGACATATTACAAACAGTTGAAGAGATGAGCTCAATATTTGTTTGATGAACCCTATTTTCTGCTCCAGTCCATTTCTTTCTTGACGACAGGCACAATTCCCACCTAATTTGATCATTATGAAACTAATGGGATCAGATTCTTTAATGGTTTCACAGTCCATTCAGTATTATTCACCACTGACTTTAACTGAGAGAACATTGCACAGAACTTTTTCCTATCCTTTTCTCATCAATTACAGATCAAATGGGTTAGAATAATTTATCATCTCTAAGTCCGTAAAATGAACTAATAAAATTCTTGTGTAATTTATTCACCTATTTTGTCATAATTTTCTTAGTTAGTTATGACCAATAAAAGAGTCTGCAATGATTATCACTAGCTGATGAGACTTTTTGAAAAAAAAAACGACAGTAAGGCTAACGCCATATTGGAAAATAAACTAAAATGGTGCAGTAGAATTGAAGGTGCTGTCCTTGCCTCTAAATATGTTTACTGTGACCTAGATTTTTGATTATATAAACAATGAAGAATTTAATTTTTCAACAATAATACAATAACTTACAAAATTTTACTTTAGCATAGATTTCTGTGCATGTGCAATCTGTGAGCAGAGAGAGGATGAAAGAACAAAAGAGAATGACTCCAAATTTACATGAATGCAGACAAAATATTTTAGAACAGGCAAGAATTTGACAGGGTAGAAACAATATGGAACAATAACAATGAAATATATGAAGTGAAGGAGCAGGTAACATTGCTTACATTGACTGGAAAAATGGCCAACAGAATTATTCTTCAGTCAGAGCAGGTGCAAGATTTTAGTGGAATTTGCTGGCTGTAAATCATGAACCGCCTCATCTTATTGTCACCTTGTAATAAGCAGAATGACTGCAGAGATCAGTGTTACTCCATCACCCTCAGAAAATGTGTGGAGGAAATATTGACAAATTCGAGTTGAATCAGATTTTTTGGCAAAGAGGGTAGGGAGAAGGGTGTGGGAATGTGCAAATTGATTGGGTGTGCAAGAGATACCCTTATGAGAGAGGCAGCTGGAAATACGAACACAGCCTTCACTGTAAGAGTGATAGAAACTGGGTCTGGAGCTTTGTTGTCTTGTGCAGGAGTTTCCCCTGCTTTCTTTAACTTACTGTAGAGAAGAGTGGTTGTACAAAAGTGCTGGAAAAATTTAGGCGCTGGTTTGCAAATCTGGCAAGAATAATCCAGCTAGGATGCATTCTTGTGTGACCTTGGGAAAATATTTTTTTTTGGATATTGTTTAACAAATTTTGGGGCAAAGTTTTCTGGAAACATTTGTGAACTCTGCCCACTTATCAAATTTTGAAAATGTCTACTTGCTCTATGAAGTTTGCTGTTGTTCATAATCTCAAACCCATGGGTGCCACCAATGCTGTAATATTGCAGGACAGTGACAGATCACATCAAGAGCCCATGGAATACCAGTAAATGTTCATCATTTATCTAAGTGGTACAAGGTGCAAAAATATGGAAAGATGTCTGGTTTTCAGTATAAATTTATAGTCAGAGGCTGACTTTCCTTGACAAGATTGGGCACCTGTGTCTGAGATGGCTCAGATTGCAGCACATTGTTATAAGGTCTATAGTCAATTGAACCTGAGGCCCATGCTCTATCTGCATTTGTTCAGATTGGTGTTGATGACAAGTTCTTTACCTTGGGATCTTACTCGGACTTTGCTCTAGACATATAGAAGTTATCTTTATACAAATGCATCAGATGGGTGAGTGGTGTTTTCCAGGAGAGCCAATCACATAAACTCTGTAACCAATGTAGCCAATGAGAACAAATGTGTTTTCAGGTTTGCAACTTTGGCTTCCCTCAGATGCAAGGTGTCATTGACCGCACACATCTGTCCATTAAGACATGTCCTGATTACTCTGAATTGTTAGTTATCAAGTAGGAACTCGACTGCATCAACATTTAATGGTCTGAAATCACAAGGCTATCTTTCTTAGCATTACACAGTTTTCCTGAATAGCTTCCATAGTGCCTCTGTCCTAAGGCAGTCTATTCGCTTGATCTTGCCAGACCTCCAAACAGACTTAAAATCTGGTTTCTCAGAGATTCCCTTAAATCATGGCTGATGCCCATTGTAGATTCACAAGGCCATGAAGCAGGACAACTAAAAAAACCTGACAACTAAGCTATCATTATGCTGAAGGAGATGTTCAGGTACCGAGTCAGATCTGAATGGAATGGCTCTTTGCAAAGCTATTAGGTTTGGTTGGACATGACAGAGAGGACAGAAGCTCCTTGACTGAAGGAGGAGTGGAGTAGGAGGGAAAATATATGGGAAAGGAAGAAGAGGAGCACCTTCTGTATCTCAGGATGCCCTCATCATTGAGGTTCATTTAGTCTCCATTAGTTCCCTTCCCCATCCCCCCATTCCCCCCCCCCTCCACCATCAACACTCTTTCCCTTGCCTCTTTTCCATCAACACAAATAAGACTTGCAAGCACAGTTCCCGCTAGGCCGTGTGCGTGTGCGCACATTTTGCAACCCACGCAAAAGGAAATTTATGTGCGCACAAAAGGTTTGTTACTTAAAATAATGAAGTAATTAATAATTATACTTAATACATTAAATACATTACTTTGTAGAATGCAATCATATTAAAACATGCCAATACAGTTATATTAGCCATGTGACAAAATGATCTTGAAACAATTTCAAGTTTATATTTGCACAGAATTCAGTGTGCACATACTTTTGTCACAGTTCTTGGTTCTTCTTTACCTTTATTAATTTTCAAAATTGATAGATAATCTGATAATGGGACATGGATTAAGAATATGGGCACAATTTAGAAAATTCTTTGGTTTTCTCAATATTTCTCTAGCTAGCCCTATTATTAAGAATCATCTTTTTCAATCTTCTATGTTGGATGTAGGTTTTAGTGAATGGGTCAGATTGAGTATGAAAAGTTTTGGGGATGTTTATATTCGAGGCAAGTTTGCTCTATTTGAACAATTAACAGTTACATTTAATCTTCCTAATAGGCATTTGTTTTAGATATTACAAATCAAGCATTTGGCTCAGTCCAAACTTCCTAATTTTCCCCATGTTCCTGAAACCAAGATTCAAGATTCAATTTATTGTCATAGTAATAAAACAGTTTCATAGTACATTAAATTTCTTTTTGCCCGTTGCAAGGCAGTCAGATTCGCCACCAGGAGGAATTGCCTAAGTGCTTCTTACAGTCAGACTTGCAGTCAGACAGAGAAGCAAAAGAGAGTCACTGAGTGTCTGTAGATTTGCCTCCAGCACCTCTGCAGCCCCCACAGCTACACAGAGTCCTGTTCAAATCACTGGCAATCCAAGCTCCAGATCTGAACCTCCCACATGGTCAGGGACCCACCAGCACCCTCGGCACCTCCTCGTATCATTGTTCTGATTCCAGCCAGTTCGAGCCAGTCTCCAGTAGTCCGCAGCCCAGTGGAAGTCTCCCAACAACAGTCTCCAGCAGCCCACAGGCTCTATGGGTTCCTTGCCTCAAGTCACCAGCAGCTCGCTGCATGCACCGGTCCCCAGCTGCAAGAGCCCTCTGACTAGTTCACTGCTGTGGTCACCGTCCCTGTGGGTCGTCTCCTTTGCTTCTCCCGCTCAGACAGTGTGTGATCTTCCTGCTCTCTGGTGCCTGCTCCAATCCTCCGTTTCCTCAGAATCTGTAGCCTCTCATGGCTGATGCTGATTAATAGGCGCTGCCATTTTGGGCACAGACCCTTGGTCATGGAATTTCAACTAAAATCATAGTTGGCTCTCTCAATGGGCCATTCAAAGCCCATGCAGAGCTAACACCAGTCGACTAGAGAGCTGGACCCCAGGGAAGCACTGCATCTCCGCTCCCTCAATCCCTGCAGTTCGCATCAGCGGCAGTGCTGCCACTTCAGCAGCTCTGGCAGCAGTGCCATCTTTGCTCTTTTTACTTTTTGATATAAAGTTGGATAATAAAGGTGGATTAATAGCAACCATTTATGATAACCTGATGGATTTAAGCGTTTGTTCAAGGAGGACAATTGGGAATGAATAGAAAAGAGATCTGAACATATCAATTTCAGATGAAGATTGGGATATTACACCTGACCTGATTAACAATACCTCATTTTGTCCATGACATTGCCTATTGCAATTCAAAGTGAAATATAGAATACATATGTCTAAAGTTAAACTATCTCGTTTTTATTCTGACATTGATCCATTATGTGATCAATGTAAAATTTATGAGGAATCTCTGATCCATATATTTTGGGATTGTCTAAAACTGAAGGATTTTTGGGAAAAAATTTTCCAAATCCTATCAGAGATTCTCAGGATCAAATTAGATTCTTGTCCTTGTATTGCTTTGTTTCATTAGTCTCAAAAGGAAAACATTTCCTTGAATCCAACTCAGAGAAGAGTTGTAACTTTTACTTCATTGATAGCCAGACGAGCAATATTTATTAAATGGAAAAAGAGTCTACCACTTACTCATGGACAATGTGTACAAGGTATTACGTCTTGCCTAAGTTGCAGAAAATTAGATATAACGTTAAAGAAATTATGATTGAATTTGACAAGATATGGGGTCCACTTATGGGCTATTATCATAATTTGATTACTTATACATGAGTGATTTGGGGGCTATTTTCCCATTGTCTGGAAGCCAAAACTCGATCCCTTGCATATTATTTATTGGTGACCGTGTCTAGTGGGAGGGATAGGATTAGCGGGGGGGGGGGCTTTCTTTTCTTCTATTTCTTTCTTTTTAATTTTTTTTCTTATTTCTTTTCCTTTATAATCAGAAGAGACCACATTATCTAGATAATTTTCCATGAATATATTTGAATTATGGATTATGAACTGAAGTTTTCCTAAAATAATTTCTATTATGCTCGAACACTGTATACAAGATAATGTATAAATTATTTACGATTCATGTTCTGTATTTTATTGTATTGAGATCTAGATTATTTTTTGTTCAATATACAACATCTGATCATTCTCTCTTCCAAACCAATAAAAATATATTAGAAAGAAAGAAAGAAGTTTACATTTTACATTTGCAAAAGCATTCAGTGCATACTTTTTTGTTACAGGAAAAGAAATTGCACAATATAGGACTTTTGGGGATTGCTTGCAAGTAGCTGTGCACGTCTTGCCCAATTGCTAGCTTTCAGTATCAATGCAGGTCTCACCAATACGTCCCTATTAGTCAGAATAACTTTCATAGAATGGTGAGATATGGATGGGCAAATAATCATCTCATGAATTCAAAGTGAGGAAACTTCACCCTCTGACCCTAATGTAGATGGTGGAAATCAGAAATAAAGACAGGAGATGCTGGAAATACTCAGAGAAAAAAAAACCTTTCAAAACTAATTTTCCAAAATCAAACAATGTAACTTATTGCACCCTTGAATTCTCCACTGACACATAATGAAATGTTATTAACAGTACTTTACCAACTGTCGGGGTGGTGGCAGCACTCAGCGAGTTAGTTGAAGATATGGAGGAAGTGCTCTCTGCTCGGGCTAAAGGTGCTACCGGTGGAGGACTGGAGGAATGAATTGGAGGGCTAAACGACCTGGACTGTAAAGCAGGAAACAAAATAAACTGATTAGAAATAAAATCAGGTGAAACATAATTATTTCAAATTTCAAAAGATGCAATTTATCATTTATTTGATGAGCTTAACATATAATAAAAAAGCAATGAAGCACAGGTTGAAATTATACTATTTTTTTTCTCCTATTTTACATCTTGAAGATAATAATTTCTGCATGCCTTGAACTATTTGACTGCTGGCTGCCTCCCAAGGCTTCAATTATGACATTTTTTAAAAATATGAGCAAAGGAAGAGAGAGATTGTATGGCATTTAGTGGGTACAAGGAACAAATCTATTTTTGTTTTTATCCAAAATCTTCTTTTTGAGCAAAGAATCATCGGAGAGCCATCCGCAGCAAATATTTTGGCAACATTCTCCTCTTGGAATAAAGGAAGACATTTCACTCATTGTCTTTTGAGCAGAAAATGTGTAAGCAGGCACAGATGCTGGCTTACGGAAACAGATTCAGCATCATCAAAACCTTATATATATTGACAGTCTTTAGCACTCTTGAAGGCAAAGCACATTTAGCTGTAAGAATGGGTGATAGATATTTTAGTCAAGATATTTTGGTTCTGAGGAGCATCTAAATAAGGGATAAGAGTTAGATAGTGAGAAATCTTGGAAATTAAATATAAATTTAAAATTTAGACATACAGCACCATAACAGGCCCTCCTGGCCCACAAGCCATAGCGCCCAATTACACCTAATTATGCTACAACCCCCATACCATTTGAATGGTGGGAGGAAACTAGAGAACCTGGAGGAAAATCATGTAGACATGAGAGAGTGTGCGAGCTCTTTAGAGACAGCTCTGGAGTCGAACCTGGATTGCTGGCTCTGTAACAGTGTTGTGCTATCTGCCACCTACAATTCTTGAGACTAGAGTATCTGAAGGCATGGCCACTACTGATGGCGCACTTAAAATTGGAAATGGCTGAGAAACCATGTCTGGAAGAGAGACAATGGGATGACAATGGTAATAGGCTGAGAATTTGCAGGTCCCAGCTATAGAACCATCAAATCATTGCTATCATGTTTTACCAATTGTGGCAGCGCACTTCCTCTAATGAACCGGCCCCACTTATATTTAATTTCCAAGATTTCTCACTATCTAACTCTTATCCCTTATTTAGATGCTCCTCAGAACCAAAATATCTTGACTAAAATATCTATCACCCATTCTTACAGTTAAATGTGCTTTGCCTTCAAGAGTGCTAAAGACTGTCAATATATATAAGGTTTTGATGAGTACAGGGCGCCGTTGGGGGACCTCCTTGCCTTATTGTTTGAACTGAGCGTGCACCCCAGGCAGCGTGATAATGTCACTGCCCACGTGGGGGCAGAGCTCACGTTGCCCTTAAAGGGGCACGTGCGGGTTTTGAATTAAACTGCCATTAAAACTCCTAATGTGGTGGTGGAGAGTCTCTTTCCTCATAGCTGCTGCTACAAAATGTTAATTTCACTAAAAAAATCTTCTGGATTTGGAGACTTAATGTCAGTAATAAAATGGTTTATCATTAATACAGAATTTTCCATCTAGTTTCAGGCACCTAGAATAAAGAAGTATTCTTTGATCTCTTCAGCCTCATGCTAAATTTAGTGCTATTATTTCAATGTAGCAGAACCTTGTGACAGATATGATTAGTGCCTGATCCGAAACATTTTTTTTGTACAGTTCAAATAATCATGTTTTGAACTCAGAGTGCAAGAAGTAGTTTCTTGGATCACAAGCATATTGTTCAGGACTTTTGTTTTATTTTGAATTGAATCTTTCAGGTTATAATTAGAAAATGCAAAACAAAATACTGGAATTGCCAGCAATGTGCAGCTTTGTTCAAATAAAGTTAGTTCTAGTTGGACACTTGCACAATTTCACTAACTAACTTCATCTTAGCTCAACCCGAAATCATGCCAAAAATAAAGTGGTGCATGAGTACATGATCTCATGGCCTGATCTTAAAACACAGTCTATAGCATGACTGGACTTTCATCAACAATCGTGTGAGAAATAGACTATCCAATCCCTTTTTGATGGATGGTAAATAAGAAGTCTGGTTTACATTTAGCTTTGTTCTCTAGGCCTTTGAACTACATGGCTCTGAGTTGCACAGGAATCTTTGTTGCTGCTCAGTCCAGCAAAATGTTCATTGCACTGAATGCCCCTAGTGACACATCAAAACCTACCATATCAGTTACGCCAGGCTTTCCAGGAGGCAGCTTAGGTCGTGATGGTGGGCGAGGTGGTGGCGGAGGAGGAGTATTACTAGTTAAGCCTGATGGTGTTGCTGGACGGGCAGGGGATGAAGAACCTAAAAATTAAAAAAAAAACATGATTTTAAATTTTACAATGAACCCAAGGGAAAGGTCCTTGGGAATCTGGTTGGCACAGGGGAAGGATAAATGATTTGTAGAAAGGCAGTTGTTTAATGGCAGTGAGAAAGTCCTACTTCTCCTGGCCCAAAATGTATTTCAGAGAACTTTGAGACCCTCTTCTGAAAGTCCCTGTTTTGTTTTGGTAGTTTATATAGTTTATACAGGTCCAAAGTCTGGAACCTGACAGGTTGGGCTCGATCTCATTAACGAGAAGTCAATCTCCAGCTCCCAGGATGGGGAGCTCTGACTGTGCCTGAATTAAGATTAGATTATCATAGCCTGGGGACATGCCACGAATATGGTGCAAATGCGACCACCTTACCCCTCCCCAAATGTTAGTATTCATCTTGCCAGCTGTCAATTCACATCAACCTCATGGACTCGCGCTGTTTTTCTGGGGGTGTTGACACTACTTTCATTTATTATTTCATCCTTTCAATTCAACTCCCAAAATTGGTCATGCCTCACCTAAGCAGAATATTCACTCATGGGAAACATTTTATATTATATTAAATTTAAAAGAAATAAAATTAGAAACACAAGCAAATTGAATGCTTAGTTTTATGAACTTGTGTTTGAGATTTTTATGAATTATTTTCATTGATAGTTTTGCATTAAAACTTTTAAATTTGCTAAATTGCCAAGTGCAGTTCTTTTCCTCCCATTTTGCACCCTAAATTTCCTCTTGGCCTGCTCCTTAAACTCTAACATTTTCTGCTTGTTATCTTTCGAGAGAGAAAACAGAGTCAACAACATGTGAGGGAGTCAGCAGGTACTGGCAGACAAGGAGAGTGTAATAGTCACACCCATGGGCACATGGGTGGGGTGGGGGGGTGGGGTGTTTACTGGTGATATTAACTTTGGATAGCAGTAAACACCAGACCATATTGAATTAGTTACCTGTTATATGATTCTGCCTGATATTCTTTCAAGCTGTTCAGTGTAAAAGAGAACAGTATAACAGGCAGTTAACTCAACGTTATTTCTTATACATGCCCAGAGTTAAATTTACTCCATTAGCTTTTCAGGAAAATTCACTGAATAGCAAGCAGGAGTGGCACATGAGACTTGTCCTCTCAGCCAAAGGAAACCAAAATCAATGGTGCAACTCGAACAGCCCAAAGCAATCTGAAATGTATTAGTCGTTGTGAGATAGAACTACTCCAGGGATCATAACCTCTCACTACGGGAATAACTATTTTCATTTCCCTCTCCTTTGGAAACAAATTTATACAATTAGATTTGTACAAACAAGTATAGACAAAATGGAAGCAGCAAAATCGGGACAAAAAGCCTTATAACTATCAACTTTTGCTTTAGACTAATGATAGAAATGTGCACTCAGCTGGATATAGATATGATCTAACTACACAACAGGAGAGATCGGGGAGAGATGGTGGAAACTGGCTGACAGGGAGCAGAATTTGAGGGATGAATCAATAGCATTGTCAGCATTGTCCATGTTTTATTGGAAACTTCACATTTGTTTCCGATCTGAAACATTTGTACTTAAAAATAGTCTCCAGATCACTTAAACCCCTGACTGTTTTGCCAATGCTGAGAATGTGGTACCCAGACCCTGACTGCAACCTTAAATTCATTGTGGACCAAAGATGAAATCTGAGACATCTGGTCAGCATTCAGTGCTGTACAAGTTGCCCACCAAGCTTTTGCAGAAGTTCAGCTTTACTCTGGCGATCCATTGACAATGATTAATTGGCAATGTAACCCGAGCTTTTGACTTAATTGACAAGGCTTTGCATCTCATTGACAGCCTGACAGTTCAGTGAACCGGGTCTGGAGACAGATGTGTAATGGCTTCTATCTTATTTGCGGCCAAACTGAGTGAGCAGAATTTATTGCCACATACAGCTGTGGAGGCCCAATTAAAGGGGAGATTGACAGGTATCTAATTAGTCAGGGTATTGAGGGATATTGGGAGAAAGCAAGAAATTGGAATTGCAAGTGAGAACAGTTTAGCTCAGGGTGGATTTGCAGAGCAGACTCGATGGGCCAGATGGCCTACTTCTGTTCCTTGATCTTGTGAAATTAAAAGGGCGAGTTTCCAAGAGCAGGTATAAGCCCTGCTTTCTCAAAGACATCCCCGCAATATACTGCACCAATGGGATGGTTTGAATAGGAACACAGACAGTCTGTCAAGATGTTTTAAAGATGAACAGATGATCAATTGGATCAAATGGCTGCATTTTGCTTTTCAGCAGAGAAGGTGGCACGTTTATCAAGCAGAGAAGCATTGCATCTATGCCTAATGAAGCCCCTGCCATCATGCTGTTTGCCCAACAGGCAGTGGAGGGAAGTGGGGGATTGGAGGAAGGTGATGGAGTGGACTGGGTAAAAAACTAGTAACTACAATCTTTGATCAATAAATCCCATCCATTATTTTGGGGGGGGGGGGTGAGGTTGGCTGGGGTGTGAGGGTGGAAAGAAGAGGTCTGGACAATTATAGAATCTACCCAGCCCAGTAGAGGTTTACTTATTGATTAGATCAAAGGAAGCTTGAAAGTAATGTTTTAAAAGAACCATTTCAGTACAAATACATGGGTTATTTGGTTTATCTTCATTCATAGATGTGATGCTGGACTGGTAAACACTGCAGACAATGCGTCATCCTGAATACGACATTACAACTTGTCGGCCAGTTTCAAGAAAAGGGTAGAACTTGTTGAGGAAGAAGGATGGGGAGCAGGGAGAATGTTGTGAGAATGTCACTTCAAATGCACGCTTTCAAAAGAACATAAAATAGCAGAGCTTAGCACAGAATGGAATTGCACAAATACAACAGGACAGAAGCAGGAAGAAGCCAGACATGTTGCTGCTACTAAGGCTTCTTGCTGGACACAGGCTAGTGTAGTGGTTAGCCAAACACCACGTACCACTGCTACTGGATACTCCACTGCCTGAATTGGGTCCTGGAGAAGATACCACTGTCCTGTAGGTAGGAGGTGGAGGGGGAGGGGGTGTGCTCCTTTGCCCCATAGCGAGCTCTTTCAGGGAGGAGGACGACTGGCTTTTTTCGCTCTTGACCATTGTGTACTCAGAACTCTTTTTCTCACTCCCATCATGGTTGAGAGGCACAGAAATACTTGGAGGGGCATCAGTGGACTGTAGGTCACTATGGACGTCATCTGGCTGCAGGGCCGAGATGGACCTCGTTTCATTCAGAGCGGCAACTGAAACATCGTCTCTGGGAGGTCGATCAGAAAAATCGATCCACTTGTTCTTCGACAGGACGACTCCAGGTCTGGGAAACACAACTGGGCCAAAAATATCATCCAGGTCACTGATAGACAACAGTTTGTCTGGCTGGGGCTCTGCTTCACCCTGCACAATCCCTACAGTCCCACTGGTTGAGTTCGGTAAAGGTTGTTGCGTTGCTGTGTCAAGGTTTGACTTGATGCCTTTCAGACTAATGTGCTCTTAAGTTCAAAATTCAAGAATAAAAACAAAAGCAGGAATCAAAATAAAGATTAAACATGAAATAAAACTGAATAATTTGCATTTAGTATTAAAAGACTAAATATTCATATAACCAATGAGACAAATTTCAAATTCTGAATTTTCAAATGAAGAAAACAGTTGCCTTGCACACCCTACTCCTGCTCCCTTTACACATTGGGTCTTGCTAGCTGTCCACTGGTATTATGCTCAAATGACCATCTTTGATATCTGAGGCAAGTGAAGGAGTATAGGTGCAGTCTTCTTCTATGTCTGGTTACTCACCCAGTTTCCAGCAGGGATCACTGATGCCTTGGCTGAGATAATCAGAGATTGTGTTGGGCTGCAAAATCTAGGAATGTGTTGGGCTGCAAAATTCAGTCCTAGACTAAGCTCTACATGTTGCAAGTCAGATTTAGGAACAAAAGTATTAATTACTTCTAAACATTCTTTTTAGAGCTTTGATGCAAGTGACTTCACATGCCCAAGATCAAGTATTATGCAATTTGGAAAACAGATTGTGTAGAAAATAAAAATAGAAGATCCAGTCATTTATTATTGGAGCAACATGACTCCAAATGGATTGTATGTTATTTTAAAGCTATTTAGCATTACCTCAAGTTGATGAAACAGTACAAGCATTCAATTTCATTAGATGTGGCTGGCATTTACACTCCACATGGCTATTCCATTGAAGAAGTCATAGTATCACATAGCACTGAACATGCCCTTCGGTGCAACTTGTCTATACCATCCAATATGGCATTCTGGGCTTGTCCCATTGGCCTGCATTTGATCTATATCCTTCTAAACTCTTCCTAGTCATTTATCTGCCCAATTTTCTTTTGAACTTGGTCACTGTATCTGCTTCTATAGTTTCCTTTAGCAGTTCTTTGCTGTCCTCTGAATGACCATGACCAGCTGCCCAGCATTGCTGAACATTAAACTACAAATTCCTACCTGAACCCTCTGTTGAAGGTGATCCTGTGCGAGGTGGTGTGGCTGGAACATTTTTTGGAGGCAGAGGAGGAGGTGCTAAAAGTGAAATTATAAAATGCAATATATAAATTGAAAATGAAATTATTAGTTGCAGAGAGTTCTACACCATTTGAAATGAATTTAAAGACTAATCAACATATTAATAAAAACACATTTTCATCCTTGTAGATGACCCTTCCTCAATTTTGAGGAGTCAGGTAACAAAACAAAAATCATAAACTTTCTTCTTTAGCTTCCACACTGATCCTCTAGATCACACATGTCAAACTCTGGCCCGCGGGCCAAATCTGGCCCGCGATATAATTATATTTGGCCCACAAGATCATATTAAATATATATTAGAGTTGGCCCGCTGGCCACCGCGCCAGTATAGTGCATGCACACTGAAGGTGAAAATGAAGACGCCGGAGGTGTGGAGGGATCTCAGAGTCCCGAATCCCGGGGATCGGAGCGCCGCACTCAGCCCGCCCGGCTCCCGGACACACAGACGCGGCTGGAGTTGGGGACCATCGTCGCTGGGTCCGCGCTTCAGCGGCGATGCTGGACCAAACGTCTCGTTGGCGAAGCCTTCCCCCTCGCTCCGTGAGCGGCGGACCCTGCCTCCTGCTCCTTTTGTTGGAGACGAGCCCGGCGCCGTGAGATCGCAGTTTAATCCCTCTCCAACCATGGGAGGGGGGTGGGAGCAACGCGCTCTTCTCAGCCAATTCCTCCACCGCCCCGGACGCCGGCGTTTCAACGGGGGGTTCGGGTGCCTTCGTCAGGCGACCGACCTGTTGGTCCAAGACAAGGGGAGAGCGTACAAACTCCACAAAGACAGCACCTGAACTCGGGTGAACGTGGAGCTTCGACCCCACATTCCACATCAGGACTGTGTGTAAAATTGGGAGCAGTGAGACGGAAGCTTATTTTGTTCCTGTGATTTAAGCCTTTCTTGGGGTGGGGGGGGGGGTCCTTCTCTGACCACTTGCCTAACAATTAACCTAATCAGATGTTGAGTTACCACAATACAACAGTTCTCAACCTTTTTCTTTCCACTTGCGTCCCTGTGCCATTGGTGCTGTGTGATTAGTAAGGGATTGCTTAAGGTGGTCTGTGGGTGGAAAGAAAAAGTTTGAAGACCACTGCTTTAATCATCCCTCATTGACTCGTCATGTGCACGGTTTCAGACGCTAAAGGAAATGGGCCAATGACAATGACAATGAAAGAGTTTATCCAAAACTATTATTAAACATTTATTTTAATAAGAAAAAGTTTAACATTCCATATGTTGAAAGAAAAGAAAACATTCAGATGTTGTTGAAAATTTTCAATAAATATTTAGTTCGGCCCTCGACTTAGTCCAAGTTTTTAACTTTGGCCCTCCGTGAATTTGAGTTTGACACCCCTGCCCTAGATGTTTTATTGCAAGCCAATCCCACAATCACACACTTATAAACCTGCCATTAAGGATGTTTCAAGGGGCGAAAGCCTTCTTGAAGATGTCTTCTCCAGTACTATGTTCAGATAATACTCATTCACTGATCTGGTTTTCACAGCCCAGACAAACACAATATAATCTGGATAAAATGCACATATCCGGCAGTCACATAAAATGAAATTATGGAAAAGAATAGCACTCTATTTTGCTTCTTTCTTTATAATGTTTAATTGTTTGATTGCACACTCAGTTCAAATAGTTTTCTAAATTCCAGTGATTCTGTTGCAGAATTAAAATGGTTGCTATGAGCTTACCTCCTGTGGGAAATGATCGTGATGGCAACGTGGATTGTCTTTTGTAATCTCTGGCTTGAACTGGCCCCCAGATCTCAGGCTGATCAATTGCAGCTTTAAGGCATGGATAAATTCAGCCAAAAAAATTAACACAAGGCATAAATACACAGTGCAAATAATATAATTTTTCAACATTTCACTGAAGGAACTAGATTTCACTGCAAGTTTGATGCCGCAAGGTTCATTGAGTACAATCCCTGAAGCTAAGCCAGCAGTGTGTTAGAATGTACCTTGTTGGATCTATGGGAAGATGACTCAGGTATTTCTGATCACCCATTGCTCTCTATCTTCCCAACCAGATTTAGACCTAGTTCCCCCTAATACTGAACTATTGTCTCTTTGACCATTTGACATTAAATGTCCAACTATTTAAATATTTCAATTGCAGCAGTAAGGCTGTTTGCCTTTATTTGACCAAATGTGCAAATGTATGCCGAATTAGAGGTGGAAACCTTCTCCAATTCCCTCACTGGAATTGTTCTCTTGTTATCATAGAATTACATTGATAATCTTGATCAGTGTTTCATTAAATGCACCATTATTTTTGTGAAGAAACCTTGGTTTTAATCTTCTATAAGCAAATCAAATATGGTTTCTTTGTAGTTACATTCACTTCCTTGCACTGCATGCCAGTTCTGCACTGTAGAGTATCAGACATTGCTGGAATGTTCTTAGGGATCTTCACCTTCTTTATGAAAAGCTGTTCTAGTGATCAAACACTTTAACTCTCTTTTATCTTCACTTCTCTCCTAAATCAGTTCATCAAAGCACTGATAAGGCCAAGAATGCCAGATATTAATCAGAGATATGCCTTGGTCTAGTTCAAGCTATATTTCTTCCTTGAAAGTGTGTTTGGCAATGTTGATGAAAGGTGCGATCATTTCATAGAATAATTAAGGTAAAGCAGACCATTCAGCCAATCAAGTCTATGCAGTGTATCTGTAGCTTAATCCAACCACTCTTTCCTCATAATGCTGCAAAACTATACTCACTTAAATGCATGTCCAGTTTTCTTTGGAAAGCTAATATTATAGAATCAAATGAATGGTAAACCAAATGTATTTTTTACAATTCAGTAGTTTTATGGGCACCAATAACAATAGCAAGATCTTCTTCTCATTTTGTTTGTAAATCACTTGAATTTAAATGCATCATCTGATAAATCAGATTCAAACTCAGTCAGATCTCCAGATCAACTGGCTATTGGGTACAGGTTATTGGGTACAGGTACTGTTCCTAAAGTAACATAACCACTGCTTTCTTTACTATTAAGTATTTGTGCACTCAAATGTGTCAAGCATGTGTGAGAAGTACCTTCTGGTCTTATGCCTTCAAATGCTGACTCCAGTGGTGGGCCAAAGAGAGGGGTCAGAGATGCTGTATCTTCTGCTCCCTTCTTACTACTGGGAAGAAATGTGAAGAGAATAAAAGGGAAAGAAATAAGAAATAAATAGTTAGAGGAGGAAAGAAAATCACTACATCTTGACAAGTCAATCTGGATTAATAAATCTTATTAATCTCTTGCTGAAAATCACCCTCCCAAAATGGATCTTTCTTATTGGTGGCCAGAGTAAATGTCCAGACGCATTGTAACAAGGAATTTGATCTATAATTATAGTTTCACATTATTTGTTTGAGTTAAGTCTCTGTGTCACATTATGCAGTCATTAAGTGAAGGCTACACATTGCCTCCACAGTTAGCGTAGTGGTTAGTGCAATGTTATTACTGCACCAGGGATCAGGGTTCATATCTGGCACTGTCTGTAACAAGTTTATATATTCTCCCCATCTCTGCGTTGACTTTCTCTGATGCTCTGGTTACCTCCTACCCTTCAAAAGGTACTGGGGATGCAGGTCAATTGGTGTTACCATGCTGTATGTCTAAAATAAAAAAAATTAAAAGAAGAAATACAAGATTCAAGCCTCATTTACTTAAAACCCAGAGTCCTTCAGTATTAAAAGAAGACTTTCATTTATTGCTTTGGCTCCTAATAGCATTCTGTGCCCTTCTCAAATTAGAAATGACGAGAGGGAAGAAAATTAATTTCCAACATAGGAAAGGTATCATGGTCACAGACAGAGAAGAGGAAGGTAAAGAGTAACATATCGAAAGTATAAATCAATGAGTAATGGCACAACAACCCCAGGCAAGATTATAGATTAGAGCATGTAAAACATTAATGGTAACAGACATCTAAATAAAATGGGGTTCTCAGATCATATTTTAATTACTGCAATGGAAATACGTTCAGGACTAGAATTTTAGCTTGTAACCTAACTGGAAAAAGTAACTGGTATTTCTGAAACATCATTTCTGAATTATAATCAAATACTTGACTGGCTATTCATTTTGTCACAAAATAAAATTTCCAAATTAGTTCATTTCATTTTTGCAAAATTGTTATGAAGTAAATAGTAACAGCTAGATACAAAACAATAAGAGCCTTTATTTGCTAAATGAAAAGCAATGAAAATGAAAATCACAAGGAAATTAATTTAAAAACTGTGGTGGAATATCTAAATCATGTCTAAATATTTAGTTTGTGTAACATCTTATAACAAACTCCAAAAATGTGCTGCACGTTTGTATATTTAAAGGCAACCCATGAATTAATAAGTTCAGTCATGCTAATGTTATAGACCCCAAAACCCAGCAGCAATAGAAATTCACCAAGATAAATGGTTACCTAAACAAAATTTACTTTTAATTATCTTTAAACATGAAAACAGGATCAAACTCTAACTTATTACTATTAACTTAACCTAATGTTACCCCCTTCTAATTCTAAGCATACATGTATGTAATATGTGTATAAGTTCTTTGATTCACAATCTAATCTCACTTCTCACTCCTCCAGGTTCACTGGTATCAGACAATTCTTATACTGTGCACAGAATTTAACATTTATGAATTTTACCAGGCTTTGGTGCTTGAAAGGTAAATGGTTACAGCTCAGGAAGGTTCTTGTTGGTTTTCAGAAAGAGATTTGTAGCTTGTTGGACACAAACTGATTTTTTTCGATTAGCCACGTCAGTGTCTTGCCGAAGAAACTTGCCCCCTCTGGGTTTTCAGGATGATAACCTTTCTTTCAGGTCACCACAGAGTTTCTTTTAGTTTCCCTTATTTCAAATGAAACATTATATAGCCAGTCCTCTCCTCTTGTATGGACCACAAGGGATTTAACCAGGCTGAACTAAGAATTCACAATCTGCCTTCAAAATGGGGTTTTCCACAAGTTTTCCAGCTTGTCCTGTTCCAGTCCCAGCTGCTGCTGCTGAACTGCAGAACTGAGTTCTCTCTCTCTCTCAAACACACACACACACACACACACACACACACACACACACACACACACACACACACACACACACACACACAGAGAAAAGCATGTTTGACTCTCTCTGCTTGTAAAACCACATGATCTTCCTAGAACAGCAAACTGTTTCAGACAGACTGTGGCATTGGACCTAATCTTCTGATCTGTTGCTTTCCAAAACAATAATCCATTACTCTACAGCATGTCCAATTAACGCCTACTTGTGAAGTCTCTATAGGCATTCTTCAATGTTTTTGCAAAGGTACTCAGAGCCTGGACTTGAGCAGAGCTCTGGCATTTTAAATGAAATCTGTGTTGAGAAGTGTTTGTATCTTTTTGATTGTCTGTATCTTTTTGTGATCTATCACTGCTCATGCAGCAGGATCATAAACAGCAGAATTATCTCTTTAGAAGGGATTGGTGTTCCTGTTGATGCCATAACCATGCATTTTGTATGGCAGATGTTCAACAACTAATAATAATTTTGAGTTTGATTGGATTGAACCAAAATAAAAGCTCAATCATCAAGTCTAAAATTGAACTCTCAGAATTGAGGGTTGATGTTCAACCTAAAAATACTTTCAAGGGTGTCTGAACAAGAATTTTTCATGTGTAAATGTTTTGTTTTACTTTTTTGGTCCTGTGACCCCTAATAGGTTTGGAAGGTAAAATGCTATAGGAATAAGGGATGAGGACTAATTTATTGTTGCGATCTTTCTTTTTAGGGTAACTATTTAATTTTGTCTCTGGGAATATTAATTGGGATAGGGGGCGGGGAAATTGGACACAACGGGGAAGCTTGTATGTAATTGGAGATTGTAGTCTGTTTTTATTATCATGGATTATTATGACACTGAGTTTGAAAAATTATAAATAAAATCTTTTTTTTAAAAAGGGTGTCAAACACATTAACATTAGATTCAACCTGTCAGGAAGATTGTGATGTCAAAGCTGAGACTGACAACTCCATAGGACTAAATTCTTTTTCCCCTTCCATGTATTACTACACTTTGCCATAATTGGAACATAGTTAAAAATATTTTGGAAGATGCAAAAGATGTTTAAATTAATGATAAAAGGTTTATTCAATGCAGGAATTTTCTTTTTGTTGAAAGCTTTTAATGGAAGAGATCTGTCACCAGCTCATTGGATCTAAGTTTTATCCTCCTGATGCTTCATGCAATCTAAAACTTACTCCGTGTTTAGTAGATAAGTAGTTGGCTCCTAGAACGCTTCCACCAGCGTTGTCTCCGCTCCATCCTCAACATCCATTGGAGCGCTTTCATCCCTAACGTCGAAGTACTCGAGATGGCAGAGGCTGACTGCACCGAATCCACGGTGCTGAAGATCCAAATGCGCTGGGTCTCCAGAATGGAGGACCATCGCCTTCCCAAGATCGTGTTATATGGCGAGCTCTCCACTGGCCACCGTGACAGAGGTGCACCAAAGAAAAGGTACAAGGACTGCCTAAAGAAATCTCTTGGTGCCTGCCACATTGACCACCACCAGTGGGCTGATCTCGCCTCAAACCGTGCATCTTGGCGCCTCACAGTTCGGAGGGCAGCAACCTCCTTTGAAGAAGACCGCAGAGCCCACCTCACTGACAAAAGGCAAAGGAGGAAAAACCCAACACCTAACCCCAACCCTCCAATTTTCCCCTGCAGCCGCTGCAACCGTGTCTGCCTGTCCCGCATCGGACTTGTCAGCCACAAACGAGCCTGCAGCCGACGTGGACTTTTACCCCCTCCATAAATCTTCGTCCGCGAAGCCAAGCCAAAGAAGAAGTTGGCTTCAAATACCTGACAATTTCTGATGTAGGCGTTGACCGTCTTGGGCGAGCTATTTCTTCACCTGAAAATAAAAGAACAATTTATTTTCCTCTTGCGAAGATGTTATAAAATATAAAAATGTGACTTTACAACTTCAAATTATTCAGACGTCTTGGCTGCTATAATCCTCTGTTGTGTAATATAAAAGAAGCTAGCCTTATACAGATGCCTTCATGATTTATATTTTTCTACATTCCATTTACTTGGGATCATTATTAGCAATCAACATGAATACTTACAAGATAAGTTCCTTTTGATAATTGCCTGCAAAACAAAAATAGAAGAGGTATTGACAAGGAGGATTAAATATTGAATTAAATATGGATTGTCCTGCCAAATGCTATTAGGTATAAAATGATTTTGTGGCCACATGCAGAGACACTGGCCAGCATCACAATTTGCCAAGGAAAATTTTCTTTTTTAGACCGAGTTAAGTTTCTCTTGTTTCAGCTGAAATACATCTGTTCCCTTTGCAGATTTTTTTTCATCTTTGGTGAATGGCAGCACTCAGTCAGAAGAGAAATGTTTATGTGTGAAATATAAAATATGGGGATCACTGGAAAAATAATTATTATTATCTTTCATCAAATGCCATTAAGATAAGAAGCAGAAATAGGCTATTCGGCTCATGGAATCTGGCCCACAACATTTAGATCAAGATCAAGATACAATTTATTGTCATTGCAATAAAACAATGTCATATAACATGAAATTGCTCTTGCAGTAAGGCAGACAGATTCGCCAACAGCAGAAATTGCCTGAAGCACCTGTCACAGTCAGAGAAAGAGAAGGAAAGGATAGCCCCCCCCACCCCCCGAAGTCTGTGATGCCTATGCACGGCAGACTCCTGGGGAGCAAGGCACCAAAAATGGGGAGAACATGCCCTATTGAGAAGGAGAATCAGAGGAGATGACCCTACAGGACAGTGAGGATGGTGGTGGACCACTGAGGAATTCGGTGGCAGAGGAACCCACACAGGGTGACTTGTGGTTGGGAACCCAACAGGCTATGGCTGCTGGAGATTGGCTCATGGGAACCAGGTATTGGAATTGGGATTTGAGAGGGTGCTGAGGGCAAGAAGAGTTCCCAAAGTGCCTTGGGTGATGAATGCTTCCTGAGGATTTGGATCAGAGCTTGGGATGCCGATGGATTGAACAGGAGACTGTACGGCTGCAGAGGCTGTGGGTGTACTGGAGGAGAATCCGCAGACTTTCAGTGACTCTGAAGGGACTCTCTTGATTCTCTTTCTCTCTGACTGTAAAGGGTGCCAGACAATGCAAATAGTGACTTTTTGCCATATGGCAAGCAGAAGGCAATTTTGTGTGCAATATAACATGTCCTTCAGTATTACATGACAATAGAGGAATCTTGAATTCTTTCTCAAATGGTGATTAACTCGACCATGATTCTCTCTGCCCATGCACCCACACTTGGGCTAATTTGCAGTAACCAATTAACCTATGACCAGTATGCCTTTTGGGCTGTTTTGTTAAGTGAATGGTGCTATATTAATATAAAATATTTAGCATCCTGCTCTAAATAACCTGGTGAAAATGCCTCAGACTTTTACAGATGTTTGGGCAACACTTGGGTAAATATATAGTGCCATTAATAATGTGTGGGACAACACTTTTTTTCCTTTATTTTCCCCTGTGCTCCATAGTTTTAAATTTGTAATCCAACAATTCACATGTGATTAAAGTGCCCATTCCAAATTTTATTCAGGGTTATTTGCATACATTTTGGTTTGACCATGTATGAATTACAGCACTTTTTATACAGCCATTTCAAGGCATCATAATGTTTGGGACATTTAGCTTCACAGGTGTTTATGGTTACTCAGGTATGTTTTGTTACTTCATTGGGGTGGGTATAAGAGAGCGAGGCTTGCTTCTCAGCTTTTGATCACCATTGGAGTCTGTAGTTGCCATTTTTCAACATGAGGATCAGAGTTGTGACAATGATTGTCGAAGTTATTATGAGGCTAAAAATAAACAAAGAATAAAACAATAAGATACATCGCCCAAACCTTAGGATTATCAAAATAAACAATTTGGAACATCATTAAGAAGAAAGAGCATACAGTGAGCTCAGTTATTGCAAAGGGACTTGTAGACCAAAGAAGACTTCCACTACTGATGACAGAAATATTTTCATCATATTGAAGAAAAATCCCCAAACACCTGCCTAACAGATCAGAAACACTCTTCAGGAGGCAGACATGGATATCTCAATGACCACTGTCCACAGAAGACTTAATGAAAAGAAATACAGAGGCTACTCTGCAAGATGCAAACCACTAGTTAGCCACAGAAACAGGATTAGTTTGCCAAAAAGGATTTAAAATAGCCTGCAGAATTCTGGGAAGAAGTCTTGTGGACAGATGAGACCAAAATTAGCCTATATCAGAGTGATGGTAAGAGCAAAGTGTGGGGACATTGTGGTGATACCACTATGATGCTGTTGTGCCATTGGTACTGTATCCCTGTGTATGACTGGCCCATCTCCTCTCTGTGCTCCCACTATCAAATAGACAGTTAGATGACTATTTTCCTTGACCTCCATTGTTGAACAGGCGAGCTGGTGGAGCTGTCCTTGTTGATTACAATTGATGCCAGTACCCAGTTGTTTTGGAGTTACTGTTTGATTCAGGCCAGTAAGATGGTGCCCACGACCTGGGCTGGTAAGATAGCGGCCTCCAATGTGCATATAGTAATATGGTCAGGGGCGGAAGTGGTGCTGGCCAAGATGGCGATCTCCTTGGCATGCATGCAGGGTTGTCACTCAGGGACAGAAGTGACACCGGAAATGGCTCTGGCCAAGATGCCGACTACCCTCACTGCCTGCCCACAGCACTGTTAGGGAGAAGAGAAGGTCTGGACTTAATGACTTTGGCATAATATCCCTTTTTCCCACATCCTGAGCATGCCGCTTACTTGGCTGAGCAGTGCTTCTGAGGGTGCTTCTGATGGCAGCAGAAATAGCACTCCAGGTTCTCGGCGGTGGCAGAAGTGAAGTAGGAGTCGCCTTGCATGGATGTGACCTGGGACCTCGCGATGCTAGTTGGTAATGCCTATGTTCCCCACGAGGCGGTTGTGTTACCAGAGGAGAACGAGTCTGTGTTACGGAGGGCTACATCCAAAGTTTGGGACACCTCAAGGCCCTCTGCAAGTCAATTCACCCAGTTCCAGTAGCCGCTGACAGATATAGTCTGATTGGATGCCTGGTATGCAGGCGTCCCGAACAAGCTAATCTGTATAGACCTTAGCAGTAACATCCCTGCAACTGCAGGCTCGTTCGAGTTCACACAGGACCCAGAAGTATTTCTTGAGGGCTCATTGGGTGGATGCTTGTGAGTGGCCAGGAGATGTCTGGCATAGACTGCATTCGTCCTGTGCTTTGGAGCTTGTTTATGGCCTTCTCGTATGTCATGCAGCCCCTGATGATTGCGTAGATGTGGTGGCCGACCCACCGTTGTAGCAGGTATAGCTTGTTGTTAATGGCTCCCACGACTTAGGTGGAGACATGCAGAAAGGATTAAAGCAGAGCAGCCAGAGCTCAAAACAACCTGGGGCTTCGGGCAATTGCGGATCAATATCTAGCCTTTCCAGCCTCAGCAACTTGTCCATTGTGGTAAAAAAAAAACTTTATGGTATTAAAATTGATATTCTATCAATAACACCAAAAGACTAGATGACAGGGTTTTATTAGCATAGGACTTGACACATGTGCCTGTTGTTGGCCCGATTCCAAGATTCGTACTGAGGGAGGGATTGGGTGTAATCGCCTTTATTGGAGAATTCCAGGGGGAGGAATTACAGGGAGGAGACGGGTCAGCCATACAGAGGAATACAGTTCCAAAGGCATAACAGCACCATACTGTTATCACAACAGGCATAAAGGAACTGACCAAGATCCAAACCACCTCATCTGTGAAACGTCGTGGTTAAAGTGTTGTGGCCTGGGCATGTTTGGCTACCACAGGCACTGGTGCACTTACTTTCATTGATGATGTAACTGCTGGTGGCAGTATCAAAATGAATTCTGAGGTGTATAGAAACAACTTATGTACTCAGGTTTGTGCAAATGCCTCCAAACTCATTGGACAGTGCTGCATCCTACTACAAGGCAATGATCCCAAACATACTGCTACAGCAACAGGAATTTTTATAAGCTAATAACTGGAAAATTCTTGAATAGCCAATTCGGTCACCCAACCTAAATCCATTGAGCATGCCTTTCAAATGGTGAAGAGAAATGTCTATGTATCACAGACTTCAAGCAGTCATTGCATGCAAGGGATAAGCAGCAAAATACTAATCATGACCACTTTAATAGACATACCATTGATATGTCCCAAATAGTATGGTGCCCTGAAATGAGGGGACGCTGTATAAAAAATGCTGCAATTTCCACATGGTCAAACCAAAATGTATTCAAATAAACTTGAATAAAACCTGGAATGTGCACTTTAACCCCATGTGAATTGTTTGATTACAAATTTAAAACTGTGGAGCACAGGGGCGAATAATGGAAAAAAATATCTTTATCCCAAACATTATGGAGGGCACTGTAACTAAATTAAGGCAAACAATTACAATGGGGGAATGGAACTGCTGACATTAAATGCAAGTGCAGCCATATCACACAAATAATCTGTCATTGCAAAAAAAGAACTGTGAGTGAACAACTTATGAATCACAAGTATTTATAAATCCTATTTTGGGTGTCCTGCTTGTGTTCGAAGTACTTGCAGAGTTGAACAGTTTTGACTTTCTACGTAAAGTATAGCACCTTATATACACCATCCAATGTTTAACAATTCAACATGAGCTCTGTACTAATTTAAAGTTAACATCCATTAACTGGTTCCACAGGTCACCTTTGCTCATGTCCAACAAATACGGGGAGAGAAGAGGAAAAGTCAACACATTAACCAGCTTTCACTCTGTCTCCTTTCCTGCAGCTCTCCGCTCTCTTCCCCCTCCGTTCAGAGAGCTATCCTCTCCCTCTATCTCTTCACAACTTTTTTTTTCTTGTGCCCATCTATGACCACGCTTGATGCCCATGCTCCTCCCCTTGCCCATCTCCCTACCATTCTATTCAGGGGCCTGCCTGCTTTTTTCTCATAGTAAAAACACAGTGCTGGAGAAACTCAGCATGTCAAACAGTGTACTTATAGAACAAAGATACATAACCAGCGTTTCAGGCTAGAGCTCTTCATCATGCCATGAGCAAAATGTGGGCAGCCACCCAAATTTTTTGTTCATACCTTGATGGAGGGTTTAGGCATAAAACATTGGTTATATACCTTTATGTTTGCTACATAAAGAATGCAATGTGACTTGTTCAGTTCCTCCAGCAAGTTTGTGTAAACATTAACCAGCAGCTCTTCAAACTGAATGCCCTTAAAGAGCACAAGGATTAAGTTTAATTGATACATCCAAAGGTGAATATTTTTATCCTGTGACTGTTCAAATTCACATTAAGAGATACAAATTTCAAATCAATATTTTTGCTCCATATTTAATATAGTCTTTTTTTAAGTATTATGAAATTTTATTTGCTCTTTGGCTTAACAGTGAATATTACTAAGGACTCCTCAGTACGTGATGCAATATTTTTAGTGCGTGAACACTTAAACAAGTAGATTTAATATTTATTCAAGTTGAAGTAGGTCTAAAGAAGTTACTTTCATAAGCATCAATATATTACCACTGAATAGTGAACAAAAATTAAAATAGTTGTGGTTATTGAAATGTATCATAAAGGAATACTCACTGGATTGCGCCTCTGCGATCGGCAAAAAGGAAGAGAGAACAGATACCTGGTCAGAGAGTGACAGATTTGTGAACAAAGCTTTTATTGTCAAAGATTAAAGCGAACAGACACGAGTTCAATCATTAGAACACAGAAAAGCCTCACATACTTGACAAGAAAATTGTTATTTGGGCATAAACCTCAATCTCTATACTCTTGGTCTGGGGAAGGGGATAACAGGTCTTGACTGCTGGTCAGTGGCATCTGGGTCAAGAATCAATCCAGGTGTCTCCGATTTTTAAAATCCCCTTAATTGTCACATTTTTTTGTCACTTTTGGATCTTTTTGAAGTTTTCATAGAATTCTCAATTGGATGCAGCAACTGGATCGAGGACAAAAATTAGGTTCGTTCTGGGAACCTATTCCTCGCTGATGACATTTCATTGAAAAACATTTAAAAATGGACTTTTGATACAGAGAATGGATTTTCTACTTTTGTACTTACTATCCTCTGCACTTCCATCCAAAAGATATATTTTGGAGGAAAAAGTATGCTCTAAAGATACTCTTTAAACAATGAGATCTTTTTATTCCATCAAACAGCAATATGACATGGAAAGCCATGGCCATGTTCCTGCAGGAGAAAAGTTTGCCACTGTTTCTTTTTGATGTGGAGTTTTGCTGGTAATTAGTATGAATGTGGACGGAGACTCACAAAAATTGAGATCTGTACCTGGAGTAATACCTGGAAAATTAACTGTTTGGCCTCCTGCTTATATTTTACAAATTCCAGGTGGCCTATACAAAGGCTGGAATACCAGCCCCAAATCTTACAATTGCCACCCCAAGTTCATATTGGCACCAAGTTTCAACTGGTCCCTCAAGAGGGAATGGAATCATCTTGAGTTATAATATGTTAAAGTGCAAATATTACTTCATACAATGGAAATCTAACTATCAGTCAAATAATGATCACAAGACAGAAAATATCCACCCTTTATAGCTCTTTATATCCTGAAAAACATTGCATTTATAAAACAAATGTTAAAAATAAGTAACATTTTGGAAGAGAGGCTACACTTAGTTTATTAAACACTAATTTAATTGTCTTGCTCCTGCTGAAACATGGTAAGAATTTGCTATTTTAGTTTCAGTTTGCCAGACCTTGCTATTCATATATTTATTTAGTGTTGTTCCATCAAAATGTATTTTTTCTTAAAAGCACTTCAGATATTTTTCATAGCCTCTCTTTGCATAGCCAGTCATGAGAAATGCATGAGAGTTAACCAGATGCACAAAATCCTCTGGGGTTCAGTTGAAGAACCAGTCTTCACGCCAAATCTCTCCAAGTACAAGGAGTTTCATATCAGCAGTCTTTGGAGATGAAAATATTTTTGAAGGCAGGGCAATATTAAGTCTGAGGCTCACTCACAAGAAGTCCTGACCTCCCTGAGAAGTTCTCACTTCTCTGATACCACTGGTGCACCAGCAATGCACTCCCCATCCCACTGACCTTCAGCAGAGATGAAACCATAAACATTCCCTCACTCCATTTATTTCAATAGAGAGGAGTAGATCTGAAGGAGAAGCTACAGGCAATTTATATACTTTTTTTTAACGCGAGTGACTTCGTCCTTTTTTTTCTCTATTTAAATGCGTATGGATGCCGAGATATTTTGCTGCTGAGCTTGGCCATGACTTAGCCACTATCAAAACCATTCATGGGATTCTTTTTTGCTCTGAATGAGAAGGAAAATCTGACTCTATTGGAGACTAGCAGAGATATGATAGAAAAGGGCAGTTCCATCTTAATTACCCTTAAGATCTGGGTTCAAAGCAGAAAATTCTTCAAAGGGTGAATGCATCTTTCTATTTTGACAAGAGGCCTTCCCACTTCATTCCTCATATTCTTTTCACCAACCACACTCAAAAACATGGTTAATATCATCACCTTCCACCCACAGAACACAAATTGCACTGCAGTTCAATTTTTGCACTTCAACCACCATCTTGACTTCTTAGGCTGAACTGTTAACAAGAATTGTGGAAAAAGTAGTATTTACTCTGAATTAATTTTGTGATCTGCCAAAGTCAACTAAGGGAGAGACCAGTGAAACCAGGACTGTTGATAACTTTGTGAAACATAGGGTTGAAGTGGCAGGATGTCACATTTTATGCAATAGGTTTCATGTCAGCTTCTTTGTGGCTGACTGCCTGGAATGTGGAGAGTAGAGCTCTGTGACACTCATTATAATCTTGCCTTGGCAAAAATTATTATTGTGATGCAAACTGACCTGAAAATGATTTTCATTCTTAAATAATCTAACTTGTTCAACAGAATGTTGAACTATTTTCCCCAGTGTTTAAATATGTGGTACAAAAGCATCATTCAACATTTCTTGCAGGAAATTAAGGGGTCAAAATTCTGTTGATGCTCAGAGAAATCATCAGTGGGTAAGGGCTAAACAAGGGCAGATAATGGAGAAGGAAAGATATTGTAGGGGTCAATGATGGAAAAAAATCGTTAGACTATAAGATGCAAGAGCAGAATTAGGGTCCTCAGCCCATTGAGTCTGCCCTGCCATTCATTCATGAGTTGATTCATTTTCCTACTCAGCCTCACTGTCTGACCTTCTCCCCATAACCTTTGATGCTGAAGCTAATCAAGAAGCTATCAATCTCTCCCTTAAGTTTATCCAACCTCTTGGCCGGCACAACCACTTGTGACAACAAATTCCACTGATAGAAGCAATTTTTGTTGGGTCTCCATGATCCTCAGTGTACAAACCTTGGACATTATTACATCGTTCGATGTTTTAGCAATAATCCATTTATCAATTACTGGAACTTCTAAGATGCAAACTTTTAGATTTCTAAATTTCACTAATATCCTAGTAATGTGCATTGATTCTTTGTTAAATGATGTTCTCATAATGAGGTCAGTTGGTAATTAGTATTAATAGAATGATTATGAATCTGTATTTGCATCAACATTTCATCAAAGAACCTGAAGATGACCCATGAAAGAGGATAGACATTCAAATTGAAATGTATCTTTTCTGCATTTAAATAGAAAATAAGAAAATTGCCCTTATTGAACTGCTTTGTGCGTGCTAGGTCATGTTTAATGAATCTTTTAGAGTTTTTCGAGGAGGTTATGAAGAAAGTTGATGAAGAAAAGGCTGTGGATGCTATCTACATGGACTTATTAAGGCCTTTGAAAAGGTTGCACATAGGAGGCTAATTCAGAAAGTTCAGACACTAGGGATCCATGAACAGGTTGTAAAGTGGATTCAAAATTGGCTGAATGGGAGAAGCCAGAGAGTGGTAGTAGATGATTGCTTCTCAGACTGGAGGCCTGGGATTAGTGGTGTGCCTCATGGATCGGTGCTGGGACCATTGTTGTTCATTGTCTATATCAATGATCTGGATGATAATGTAGTAAATTGGGTCAGCAAGTTCGCTGATGACACTAAGATTAGAGGCATTGTGGACAGTAAGGAAGGCTTTCAAAGCTTGCAGAGGGACCTGGAACAACTGGAAAAATGGGCCAGTAAATGGAAGATAGAGTTCAATGCAGACAAGTGTGAGGTGTTGCATTTTGGAAGGACAAACCAGGGTAGGGCCTACACAATAAATGGGAGGGCATGGAGGAGTGTAGAGGAACAAAAGGGTCTGGGAATTCAGATACATAATTCCTTGAAAGTGGCATCACAGGTAGACAAGGTTGCGAAGAACGCTTTTGGCAACTTGGCCTTCATAAATCAAAGTACTGAGTATAGAAGTTGAGATGTTATGGTAAGGTTGCATAAGACATTGGTGAGGCCGTATTTGAAATATTGTGTGCAGTTCTGGTCGCCAAACTACAGGAAAGAGTTCAGTAAGATTGAAAGTGTGTAGGGAAGATTTACTAGGATGTTGCTGGGTTTTCAGGAGTTGAGTTACAGGGAAAGATTAAACAGGTTCGGACTTTATTCCTTGGAGCATGGAAGAATGAGGGGAGATTTGATAGAGGTTTACAAAATCATGAGGGGTATAGAGAGAGTAAATATGAGTAGGCTCCTTCAACTTAGATTAGGAGAAATAAATACAAGAGGACATGGCTTTAGAGTGAAAGGGGAAAAGTTTAAGGGGAACATTAGAGGAACTTCACTCAGAGAGTGGTGGGAGAATGGAACGAGCTGCCGACTGACATGGTAAATGTGGGCTCACTCCTAAGTTTTAAGAATAAACTGCATAGATGCATGGATAGGAGAGATCTGGAGAGTTATGGAACAGATGCAGATCAGTGGGACTAGTGGTATCATGTTTTGGCTCAAACTAGAAAGGCTGAATGTGTTCTAGGGTTCTATCTCCTCTAAAGATTGAAGCATCTATTAGAAAAAATTAAATATGTATGGTAGATTTTGCCTAACAAAGTTTACATATTCTAACAATGGAAAGAAAAAGCCCAGAAATATAATAGGTTATGTTTTCTTAGAAAATAATTGACAATTTATTTACAAGTATGACAGAAATCCTGACATACCATATCAATGCATGCGATGTAATGGTGAAATAGATTCTGACAAGCACTATATTTTGACAAACACCACAAGGTTTGTTCATTTGGAAGATTAATGAAGGAGAGACTTTAGGGAATCTTAAAGATGTCTGTTCTGGTTCTTCGTGTTTATGATTAGTTAAGCCACCTATAGCTAATAGATCTTAATGCATGACTTTAAACAAATCAAAAATTAATTTGTATGTCATTAATCTATTCAAAAACCTGATTAAAATGACATTTACAAATCACTCATTCATTTCCAGCAAAATTTATTTAATTATAGCATCATTATAATTTAATAATATTTTTAGATTTTACCATATAGCTGATATTCCATATGAGTAAACCTTGTAAAATGAATATATTGATAAATATTCATCCATATTTAGACCACCCTTACATTAACGCTGAATAATGTTAATGTTGTTTGTAAATTATGTAGTCCTTTTCACAACAATACATATTGAAATGCAATTGTTTTGTAGGATGTGTCTTTATTAGAAGCTATGATGGTTCAAAATCTTACATCTCATGAACCCAACCAAGGAATGATATAGTCTACTTGGAATGAATGTTTGATGAGTTGTACAAAATAAATTTGCATCTGCACATTGCCATCTGGCGCCTGGATATAAGAGATGTGGGGTTATGGGCTGTGAAGGTAGGAAGGAATAGATTATTTTGGAATAGGTTTACATACGTCAGCACAACATCATGGGCTAAAAGACCCTTAATGTACTTTACTGTTCTACTAAATAAAATTATTTCTAGTTTGCTTTCTGGTCTGTCTCAACCATGGTGTTTCCTTTTAAAAATCAAAAAGCAAAAGCGATTTTGGTTAATTAAAAGGAATGCAAGGCATCTGAGAAATTAATAAAAATATTATTCTCTCTCCAAGTTGCAGTGAACACATTTACGAAGGATATTAATGTCATGGTGGGTAACAAATGCCATTTTCCTGCAATCATGCAGTTCTTTTTTACTGGGACAAATTCCCTCTTGCACTTCAACAATGCAACCCTTGTGTCCAGACCTTTCCCCCCCCCCACCTCATATTCCACCAGAACCCCCCCCCCCCTTTCTTTTACCTCCAAACCCACTGCCTGTAAAATCCTCTCTCTATCCTGATAGCACTGGAGTCTCACCAGGATAGGGCATGGCCGTTGATGTGGTCCTGGGCATGGGGCAAGAGAATGGTGAGCTCATTCTATTGCCAAATTATTTCCTATTTTTTTTCCTTCCCCATTATATCCGGGCTCTATTTTTGTAAAGACTCCACCGTGTCTCTCTCCTCCTTACTCTCCTTCACCCTCATAATCTTAATTATGTTCCTTCTATTGATATTTTCTAACACGTCTATCCTCTCTTACATCTTTACCCTCTTTCCCACGCAACCGTTTCATTCTCCCCCGTCCAATCTTTCCTCTACCTTCTTAATTCTCTCCTCTGTTTCCGTTACCATTTCTGTTAAGTTATCCAAGCTTTCTTTAATTACCCTTTGGCCTGCCACCAGTGTCCTCAAAGTCCTTTTTATTTGTCCAATGGCCTCCAATATTTCCCTCGCAAAAGGCATCAAGCCCTCTACTTCCTTTATCAGCCTTCCACTTCCATATGCTGTCTTTTTTTTGCCCCCTCTCCCTTCTTCTTCCTCGTCTTCCTCCTTCTCCACCTCACTCTCTGACTCCAGGCCACCCTGCCATGCATCTTTCCTGCCAGTTTTCCTCTAGCCCTCCAACACCTTAGACCCAACCACCACGCGCCCGCCGATTGAAGCGGCCTTACCAGCTAAGTCTCTGTTCTCTTTAATACTTCTCCTCCTGGCCTATAGGGTTCTTCTTTGCACCACTGCTGATGTCGCTGCCATCTCGGCCCGATTCCTTCAACCTCGAGCTTCTGGGCTTCCTTCCGCTCCCTCGATCTTGAGCCTTTGCGCCTCCTGCTGCCTCTGACATCGCTGCCCTCTCTGTCCCAACTCCCTCAATCTTGAGCCCCTGAACTTCCTGTGCCTCACATCACTCCCACTGCCTCGATTGTGATCCTCTCCAGGTGTCAACCTGGGTTAGCCACTCTTGGGCTGATCCCGCTCACCTCCTTTGATATGTACTCTTCTCGACGGGTGGGGGCCCTTGCTTGGGTGCAGATGCCGTGACCACCGCTATTCTCAGCCTCTGGTTAGGCCCCCCCTTGATCTGTTTCTCTCCGTCATGAGGTGAGTTCTTCTAGCTCTCACCTCTTGTGGATTTTGACTTCCCATTTCCTTGCTTTTTCTCAGATTTCTGAACTATTCTAATCCTCTCCTATCAATCTCTATGTATTTTCCTCTATTTTCTGATCTTTCCTATGGGGAGCTCTCCAACCCCAATACTCTTCTACTGCCACCATTTTGTCTCTCCTCTCAAATGCATTGTTGCCTTAAAGATAAAACCCTATCTATAACATGTAGCAACCAGAGAGAAGCTCTTCCTTGACATTATTACAGGAGTGATGTTGCATCATTAAAGTCAGAAAAAAAACCCCAAAGGTGATGTAAAACCTGTTCTGTGTTATTGCTGGACAACAATTCTGTCCTATTTTGAAAGAGACAGAATACTGTGGAACCAACTGCAGTGGCAGTTTAATTCGACCCTACCTCAAAATGAAAAATTTTCGACTTTATTAAGGAGAAACCTTCTTATTTTTTCTTTATGTATTAAACTGAAGAAATGTCGAGATTAACTCTCTGGGATCTGTTTAAGGTATGCTTTTGGGGACAAATAATTTCCTATTCAGCTGAGTTAAAAAAATGTACAAAGAAAAAATTATTACTACTGAATAATAGGATTCAAGAAATTGATAGAGCAATAAGCCAGTCTTGTTTTCCAAGGCTTTGGTGTGCGTTGTTCTTCTCCATAGTTGCATAGTGCGAACGCTACATTGGTGACCCCAACAGGTCCGATTAGCAGTCAGACAGTATCACAGTTGATGGATCAAGAGGAGCCAGTGACCATCAACACAGTTTCACTCAAGCTCCCAACGTTTTGGGTGTTGGAGCCTCATATGTGGTTCAAGCAGGCTGAGGCTGAGTTCCAGCTTTTGCACATCGCCGCTGACAACACCCGCTACTTCTATGTCATGAGCATCCTCTACAACACTTTGGCAGCCTCCAGAGTATGGTAAATAATGGCTCTCAAAGAGCTGTTACCCTGCACTTTCAGGTTCTCCCAGCGTGAGTGCGTCGCCTGATGCATACGGACAGATTGAGGAACAGGGCCCCATCTGCCCTAATGAGCGAGATGCTCACTCTAACCGAGGGCCACAAGCCTTGCCTGCTCTTTGAGCAGATCTTTCTGGAACAGCTGCCTGAGGATATCTGACTCTTGCTCACAGGCAAGGACTTCAGCAACCCTTGTAGGGTGGACATGCTCTGGAGAGCGAAGAAGGACACCAGCACCATCGTAGACCACATCAGCAAGCCCCACAAACAGCTGCCTGTGAGATCAAGATCAGTGGAGAGGTGTTAATACCACGGGACAGCTATACTGCTATCATCAGTGATGGGGTATGGAGGCCCGTCGATGCCGCCCATCCTGCTGGTTTCCGGGAAATGCCCTGGCCAACCTGTCCCTGTCCCGCTGGTTGATACCACCACATGATAGCCTCCTCTATGTCTGGGACTCCTTGTCAGGCAGGCGTTTCCTGGTCGACACTGGCACTGAGATAAGTGTCCTCACCCCCGCAGGCCTTGACACCCGTAATGGCAAGCAGGGCAGCCAACAGCTCCTCCGTTCGGACTTTCGGGTCCCTCACCATTCCCCTTCATTTCGGCAACAGTCACTTTACATAGACCTTCACCCTCACGGCAGTAACGCATCTGCTTCTGGGGGCCAACTTCCTTTGGGCCCATTGCTTGCTGGTCGACTTCAATGGGCAGCGCTTGGTGGATGCCAGAACTTTTCAGACTCTGCCTCTGGGGGATGCCAAGCTAACTGCTCTCATTTGGACTCTATAACACTTTTGGACAATGAATTTGCCTGCATCCTGGTGGCGTTCCCTGTACTTTGGCCAGCTCTGCCCAGAGGTGAAGTGTGCACCCCCATGCCCACCCCGTCCGAAGTTAGGTGTTCTGGGACCTCGAATCTAGACACCCATTGTCTAGATTCAAGGTCCCAGAACACCTAACTTTGGACGGGGTGGGAATGGGGGTGCACACTTCACCTCTGGGCAGGGCTGGCAAATGTTTTGGGGATACAGCTCCAACACACCATGGCGTATCACCCTCAAGCCAATGGGTTGGTGGGACAGTTTCAAAAGGACCTCAAGGTAGCCTTGATGGCCTGGCCTAAGGGTCCCAACTGGGTGGATGAACTTCCTTGGGTCCTGTTGGGGATTCATAATGCGTTGAAGGAGGACTTCAACGCCTTGGCAGCAGAGATAGTCTATGGTGTGCCTTTGATCATTCCCAGGGAGTTCCTGGCCCTCAATAAATGCCTGGAAGACCCCACAGAAACCCTCAAGAATTTGTGGCGAAAACTGAGGTTTCTGGTCCCGCGGCTAGCCCAAACATAAGGTCCCCAGGAACTTAAAGACTTGTCAGTACATATTTATGAGAAGGGGCACACAACGGCTGCCCCTACAATGACCCTATGAGGGCCCTACAGGGTCATCAGGGACAATGGTTCCACCTTCACCCTCGACTTCAGCGGTAAGGAGGAGACCTTTACTGTAGACCACCTGAAACCAGAAAATCTGAACTGTAACAAATTCGTCTTCACTTCTCCCTCATGACGCAGGGGTAGGCTGCCCAAAACTATGGACAATGGCCTGGTTGTCAGTTCTGGAGGGTTTGTGTAGCGGCCCGTGCCTGAGGACATGGATGGACCTTCAAAATGACCAATGAGTGCAGTGACCACGCAAACCTGGGGGTGACACTGACCGTCATCCCACGTGACCTCCGCACAGCAGAAAGATGGTGAACTATGGCGGGAACACCAGTCATTCTCAGGCCATGCTCTGATGAAGCGGGGCCCTGACATCAGTGCCCGGGGCCATTATAAGCGCGATTGCCAGAGCAATAAACCTTAATTCCTAAAAAAGGATAAGAATCTTTCTGATTGTGCTTCGTTTAGACCAATATTGTTACTGAATGTTGATTCTAAAATTCTTTCCAAGATTTTAGCTAATAGATTGGAAAATATTCTTCCTCCAATTATCTCTGTAGACCAAACAGGAATTATAAAGAAACAATATTCACATTTTAATATCCATAGATTAATGAATATAATTTATTCCTCATCCCTTAAAACTCCAGTCTGTATTGTGTCGTTAGATGCAGAAAAGACTTTTGATAAAGTGGAATATAAATATCTGTTGAAGTTTTGAAAAGATTTAATTTCAGCCCTGGTTTTATCTCTTGGATTAATTTGATTTATTGAGCTCCAGCCACTGCTGTAATTACGAATAATCAAAAATCTTCACTTTTAGGTTATTTCGAGCAATTAGACAGGGTTGTCCTCTTAGCCTTTTACTGTTTAATTTAGCTTTGGAACCCCCCGGCAATAGCACTTCACAATTGCAGTGACATTCAGGGAATTAATAGAGGAGATGGAATTCACAACGTATCTTTATATGCAGGTGATCTTTTAGTATATATTTCAGATGCTGAGAAATCTATTCCTCCAATTTTTCTTTGCTTTCCCAATTTAGTAGTTTTTCTGGATATAAATTGAATTTTTAAAAGAGCAAATTATTCCCAATAAGCATGCATGTACCTGTTTATAATCATACATCTTTTAGAGTGGTTAAAGATCATTTTACCTATCTTGGGGTTAAAATTACCAAAACATTTAAGGATCTATATCAGAGGTGGCTAACCTTTTAATTTTTAACTTAGACCTATGACACATTTGTGGCCCAAAATGTGAAGTTAATAACACTAATAACGCAGGTTTTACCAGTTAAACATCTCCGTGTCTTTATTCTCCAGTTTTCATTGTTCCTCCATTTCGCGCTCTTCTCTCTCTCTCATACAATGTGACTTCCGGTCAGGTGAATACATCTCATGCATATTCATTATCATGACATCCCTCCTTTTACCAGAAATAAACTTTACACCTTAATGTTGAAATGTAAACACCATCACCTTATCAATATCCCTCGGAACCAACAAACAATGTCTAACAAACAAACAAGTTCAAACTCCTTCTACACACAATGTAACATGAACATGTCGTAACTAACTGTAATACAATAACTCAACTAAACAAAATGTACTTCATACTGCACTCATACACGCACTTTATGATATATGATCAAATCACTGTCCCAATGTTCTTTTATCATTCCAACCGTCACAAACTTTCCCTTTTGTGATAATGCAGGCACAATTAGAAATACGGCACAAAGTCTTCGTATCGTTTAGGCGCTTTCCTGTCTCGTTTCGGCCTTCCTGCGATACTATCGTCGCTACTCGGTTGTTCACTCTCAGCGTCGGAAACACTGCTCGCCACGGCCTCGGGTGCTTCTGACACTCTAGTCACTTCATCAGGAATGCTGGTAACCGCCTCAGGAACATCATCTGGTCTCTCAGGTTGAGCATCTCGTATTGGACTTTCAACCACCTCGCTCGATGTCTCTCTGGACTGGTACCTTTTTACACCTGACACATTTCTTTTGTACAGGACTCCAGCCGGAGACTTGACTGTTACCATACTGCCACTTCTGGATACGACAGTGTAGGGTTGATGGTAATAAGGTGTGTCTAGCTTACCACCATTCTCATGCCTCACAACCTGGCCACCATACTTTACTCCTGAGGTTTTGCTTGGTACCAAAAATACCTAGGTGTCCTTCATGAGCTAAGGATACGATCTTCGGTCTCAACCTCTGTGGTATCACCAATCTACAACCTCTCAATACACACTGCCCGATGCAACAAAGTTCGTCTCTAATGGGAATGTAAGCCTTGTGAGTACACTTGTCCCATTGTCCACTCTGGATACATTCTCTCACTTCCATGAGTTCTGTGTCATGTTCGGACTCTCTCTCGACTTCCTTCGTGGTCACAGCTTTCGGTGTTGACTGAATAGCTACGAAGCATACAAAGCTCTCTGCTTCTGTCCCCAATTCTAACTTGGATTGTGGGCATCCATCCTTCACCAATATGGACAGCGGATCAGCAATGTTTGCTTTCCCGGCAATGTGAACTAGTTTATATTTGTAGGGTTGGAGTCGGAGTACCCATCGCACTATTCTGGCACACGGTTTGGATCTAGTGGCATAGATCACCTCTAATGGCTTATGATCTGTGATGAGTTCAAATTCAATGCCATACAAATATGCATGGAACCTCTCACAGGCCCATACAAGTCCGAGTGCTTCTTTCTCTGTCTGAGAATATCTTCTTTCCACATCTGACAACGATCTGCTGGCGTAGGCAATGATTCTTGGCCCTACATCATGCATCTGGACCAACACGGCTCCTAAACCAACGGGACTAGCATCCGCTATGACTTTGGTTGGTGCAGCCGGATCATAATATCCAAGAGTATCAGCATCTGTCAGACTTTGCTTCAGCGTTGTGAACGCTTTCTTCTGCTCCGATCCAAAATGAAATGGTACACCTTTCCTGGTTAGTTTCCTTAGTGGTTCTGCCACTGTAGCAAAGTTAGGGATGAACTTTGCGCAATAATTGACCAATCCCAGGAAACTCCTCACCTCTGTTGCGTTCTGGGGTGCACGTGCATCTGCAATAGCCTTCACCTTGGCCTCTGCTGGGTTTAGTCCTTCCCGTGTAAGTCTGTGTCCAATGAAGTCCATTTCTGACACACCGAACTGGCACTTGTTTCCATTCACGGTAAGGCCTGCCTCCTGTAGTCTAGATAGTACACGCCTCAACCGTCTGCCATGCTCTTCCTTGGTAGGTGCATGGACTATGATGTTGTCAGAAATGTTGGCAACTCCAGGAATGCCTTGAATCACTCGATGGATTTCATACTGGTAGATCTCAGAAGCTGCATTAATGCCGAACGATAGTCTCTTGTATCGGTACAATCCACAGTGAGTCACAAATGTTGTTACATTTCGGGATTCTGGGTCCAGCTCTAATTGATGATAGCCCCATTTTAAATCAATTTTTGAGAATATCTTATTGGTAGTTAACTCCTGAAGTATTTCCTCCACTGTTGGTATAGGGTGTCGTTCTCGAATTATAGCTTCATTGGCCATCCTCATATCAACACACAGTCTTATGTCACCATTTGGTTTGGGCACAATCACTACTGGGCTGACCCATTGTGTCGAATGTTCCACAGGTTCAATAATGTCTTGCTCGATCAACTCTTTAATTTTGGCTTTGACTTTCCCACGAAGTCCAAACGGAGTTCTGCGCACTGGTTGCACCTGGGGTTTGACCGTTTCGTCCACCGCTAGCTTTAGTTGTTGACCTTTCAGCTTTCCCACTCCTTGGAAGACTGCGGGGAATTCTTGCTTCATATCCTCGTATGACTGAACTGAATTGACACGAGCTCCAATATGAAGTATTGCCAGGTCTTGCGCTGTGTGTCTACTCAGCAATGGTTCTCCCCTCTCGTCTATGACAACAAACTCTGCTTCGGTGTACTTATCACCAGCTTCAACAGTTGCAGTAAAACATCCAATGGTCTGTAATGGCTTGGTTGCTGTGTATGGATACAGTTTCTTGGAGCACTTCTTTGAGGTACAGATGATCTTTTTCCTTTACAATTTCTCCCATAAATATCGATCAATTACATTACTGTCACTGCCTGAGTCTACAATGACCTGAACTGTCACACCACCAATGATCACTGGGACCATCTCATGATGTACATCATTCAATGTAAATTGATAATATCTCTGTCCATCCTGGTTATCATCATCATCGTCACTTTCTGGGTCACCGTCTAGATGGCGAATAGTGTCTTTCTTTCCAGGATACTTTCCTTTCCCCCAAGCTTTGCCTTTGGAAGCTGTGCTCTTCCCCTTCTGGTCTGCATTGGACTTGCTTTTGCACTTCTTTGCAAAGTGGTCCTTACCTCCACACTTTCTGCAAACTTTGCCTTTTGCTGGGCAGCATGGGTCTTTTCCAAAATGACCTCTGTTCCACATCGATAACACTCCACGTCATGTGTCGACGTATATCTTAGCTGGTTATGGCGATGCGAGAGCCTCTTAACTTGCTGGCTTGAGTTGTCCTTCAGGGTCATGGTATGAAATTGCCCCTCAACAGCCTCTAATGCAGCAGCAATGGCTAAAGCATCAGTGAGCTTCAACTCACTCCCTTTTTCCAGCAGACGTCTCCTGAGCTTGTCTGATCTGCAGTGCTGCACGACTTGATCCAATAATTGGTTGTCCAAATCAGCTGCCATGTAATTGCATCCAACAGCCAGCTGGCGCAATCTCGTCACGTACTGAGCAATTGTTTGTCCATCTTCTTGTTTTGTTCTCCGAAACAAATGGCGTTGAAATGTAGTATTCGGTGTCACTACATTGTGTGTATTCATCCTTCCTTCCTGTATTCAACAGTATCTTAAAAGTTTCCCGAACTGCGGGACCTGCGGTGAAAAGAAGTAACGCCCTCCTCTGCGCTTTTTGTTCCACCGTACCGCTATCGAGAAATAGGCCATGACTGTTGGCGTAGGCTTCAAATTCTTCCAGCCATGCCTTCCACTTCACACTTACAGTGCCTGCATCACCCGTTGGGTCAAAATGAGGAACACCTCGAAGTGTTAGAAAGTCAGCTTCTGCGCCTGCCATGAGGAAACCTTTTTCAGCCCAAAGCCACCGAATCAAAGATCAAAATTCCTATCACATTGAAGTTCCAAAATGTTGTTGTTTTAATCCTCGTCGCCAATGTCACATTTGTGGCCCGAAATGTGAAGTTAATAACACTAATAACGCAGGTTTTACCAGTTAAACATCTCCGTGACTTTATTCTCCAGTTTTCATTGTTCCTCCATTTCACGCTCTTCTCTCTCTCTCATACCATGTGACTTCCGGTCAGGTGAATACATCTCATGCATATTCATTATCATGACAACCTACAGCATGGGAACAGGCCATTTCAGCCCATGAGTCTGTACTGGGGGTGTAGGTTAATTGGGCGGCATAGACTCGTGGGCCGAATTGGCCTGTTACCGAGCTGTAGGTCTAAATTAAAAATTATAAGGATGGCCACCCCTGATCTATATAAATTTAACTTTCTTCCTTTGATAGATTATGTGAAACAATCTTTCTAAGTGGTCTTCTTTGGCTTTATCTTTAATAGGTCATATTAATGCTATTAAGATGATAATCTTAGCTCAATATTTGTATTTATTTCAAGCAGCCCCAGTTTTTTTTAAATAATATTGACTCTAAAATATCTTCTGATATTTGGAATAAAATGAATGCCAGATTGAGTAAATTCCATCTGCAGAAATTAAAGAAAGATGGTGGTATGGCTTTTCCTAATCTTGGACTCTATTATTGGGCAGTTAACATCTACTATATTGTTTTCTGGATCTAATATTCTGATAGATTTGAACACCCTTGTTGGGTAGATTTGGAATTTAATTCCATGCAGACATATTCAGTAGCCTCTTTATTGGGAGCAGCTCATCCTTTTACATTTTCTAAGATTAGTAGGTGTACCTTCCACCAGTACTTAAACATACATTATGGATTTGGTTTCAATTTTGGAAGTTCTTTGACTTGAAAATTTTTATTCTCTCTAGTACCATTTCTCTTCATTATTTTTTTAATCGATCAAGCCTTCTCTTTTTGAAAAGCTAAAGGAATTGTCTCTTTATCAGATTTGTTTATAGACGATAGCTTAATGTCTTTTGAACAATTATCTAATAAATATAATATACCTAGGTCATATATTTTTAGATACTTTCAAATTACACATTTTCTGAATACTTTACTGCCTAACTTTCCAACATCGTATCAACTGGATTTAGTTGATACTCTCTTTCATTTGAACCCTTCTCATAAGAGTTTAATAGATAACATTTATAAGAAGTTATTAAGATTGCAATCAAATTCTAGTGACAAAATTAAAAGGGCCTGGAAGAGGAACTTCAGTTACATCTTCCAGAGGAATCATGGGAGATTTTTGGATTAGTTAATACCTCTTCAATATGTGCTCATCATTCTTTGATTCAGTTTGAAGTGGTACATCGGGCTCATATATCGAAAGACAAATTGACATGTATTTTTTTAACGTTAGTCCTATTTGTGATAGATGTAAATCAGAAGTGGCTTCTTTAACTCGTATGTTTTGGTCATGATCTATGTTGGAGAACTATTGGATAGATATTTTTAAGACTTTGTCAGCTATGCTGGATATCAGTTTGCAACCTAACTCACTGACTACTCTTTTTAGAATTATAGTTCCAGAAGTGGGACAAGTTTCCAGTTCCATATACCACAAGATCACAAGATAAAGGAACAAAATTAGACCATTCAGCCCACTGATTCTGCTCTGCAAATCTTCTGCTCTGAGCTAAACTGTTCCCACATCTAGTTCCAAGTTCCAGCCTTTCCCCATAAATTAGACTAATTATATACCTGTCAATCTCCCTCTTAAACGCCCCCACCGATCCAGCCTCCACTGCTGTATGTGGCAACAAATTCCACAAATCCACAACCCTCTGGCTAAAGAATTTTCTCCTCATTTCTGTTTTAAATGGGTACCTTCTAATTCTAAGACTCTTGTCCTGGATTCACCCACCAAGGGAAACATCTTATTCACATCTATTCTGTCCAATCCTTTCAGCATTCAAAATGTTTCTATAAGATCCCCTTTCATTCTTCTGTACTCCAATAAATAGAGTCCAAGAGCTGTTAAACTTTCCTCATATGTTAGCCCTTGCATTCATGGAATCATCCTGGTAAATCATTTCTGTACTGTGACAGATTATAGATATATTTTTGGGAGATAAATTGGGGCAGGATTTTTAGTGTAGGTCACATACAAACACTTTAAAACATATTATTTAAAACACTGGAGCTCTGCTCATGCTAGACACGTCAGCCCAAGAGCCTTTTCAAAAGCTTTGGAGAGTGTCCAAGAGACTTCACTAATGGATTTTTGTTTACAAAAAGGCACAGTTGAAAGATCTTGTCAGAGCCGCAGACTGTCTGGAGTGGAACTTGCTGTTCTAAGAGGGTCATGTGGTTTTGCAAGCAGAAAGAGTAAAACAGGTTTTCTCTCTGTGTGTGTGTGTGTGTGTGTGTGTGTGTGTGTGTGTGTGTGTGTGTGTGTGTGTGTGTGTGTGTGTGTGTGTGTGTGTGCGCCTGCATGTGAGTGAGTGAGTGAGAAAGAGAGAGACAGACAGACAGACAGAGATCAATTCTGCAGTTTTACAGTCAGCAGCAGCTGGGACTGGAACAGGACAAGCTGGCAAGGTTGTAGAAAACCCCATTTTGAAGATGGATTGTGAGTGTTTGGTTCAGCCTGGTCAAAGCCCTTGTGGCTCATGCAAGAGGAGAGGACTGGCTAACTAATGTTTCACTTGAAATAAGAGAAATAAAAATGAACATTTAGTGACCTGAAAGAATGAGGTTATCATCTGGAGAGCCCTGAGGGAACAGGTTTCTTTGGCAAGACACTGAAGTGGCTGATTAAAAAGGAATCAGTTGTGGATGTCCGGCGAACAACAAATCTCTTTGTGAAAACCAACAAGAATCTTTCTGAGTGGTAACCATTTACCTTTCAAGCGCAAAAGCCTGGTGAACTTTATAAATGTTAAATTCTGTGCACAGTGCCTGCAACCAGTGAACTTGGAAGGATGAGAAGTGAAATTGGACTGTGAATCAAAGAACTTTTCTGAACTTACACACATTACATACACGTACACTTAGAATTAGAAGGGTTAGGTTAATTAAGTCAATAGAGATAAGTTAAAGTGTGATTCTGTTTTCATGTTTAAAGATAATCAAAACCAACTTTTGTTTAAGTAACCATTTATCTATTGCTGCTGGGTTTTAGGGTCCTCTGGGCTCATAACAGTACTCTCTCCAAAATTATTATATCCTTTCTAAGATAAGGGGCCCAAAACTGCACACAGTACTCCAAATGAGGTCTCTCCAGTTCCCAATAGAGCCTCATCAACACTTCTTTATTTTTATAAATTATTCTCTTTGAAATGAAGGCCAACATAGCTTTATTGCCGAACCAACCTTTAGGGTATCCTGCACCAGGATACCCTAAAGTCCCTTTGCACTTCTGCATTTTGAATTTTCCCCCCATCCAAATAATAATCTGCCTGTTTATTTCCTCTTCCAAAATATACAACTGTACACTTCTCAACATTGTATCTGTATCTCTTCTGCCATTTCTTTGTACACTCTCCTAAGTTGTCCATATCTCTCTACATCCTTTTGGTTTCTTCAACCCTTCCTACTCCACCACCTATATTTTAGAGTCAATATTATATTAATTAAAACTGGGGCTGCTTGAAATAAATACAAATATTGAGCTAAGATTATCATCTTAATAGCATTAATATGACTTATTAAAGATAAAGCTAAAGAAGACCATTTAGAAAGATTGTTTCACATAATCTATCAAAGGAAGAAAGTTAAATTTATATAGATCAGGGGTGTCATCTGCAAATTTGGCCACAAAACTATTCACTCCATAATCTAAATCATCAATATACATTGTAAAAAGTGTGACCCCTGCAGAACCCCACTAGTAACCGGCAACCAGCCAGAACAGGATCCTTTATTCCCATCCTTTGTTTCTTGTCTATCAGCCAATGCTCTACCCAATCTAATATCTTTCCTGTAATTCCATGGGCTCTCATCTTATTAAGCATCACCTAATTGAAGGCCTTTTGAAAATCTAAATACACCACATCTACAGCTTCTCCCTTGTCTATCCTTCTTGAGATTTCCTTAATAAATTCCATGAGGTACTTAATTCTATTCCCTGAGACATCTGACTATCAGGTTTCTTGCTATTTTCTTTCTCAGTGAAGACTGATGAAAAAATATTAATTTAGTTCTTCTGTCATCTCTTTGTTACCCATTATAATTTCTCCAGCATCATTTTCAATCAGTCCTATATCTACCCGTATCTCTTTTTTATATTTAAAAAAAACCTCAGAATCAATTTGTATGCTATTTTCCAACTTTCTTTCATAATTCATCTTTTCTTTCCTAATGACTTTCTTTGTCTCTTTCTGTAAGTTTTTTTAAAGTTTCCCAGTCCTCTGTTTTTCCACTAATTTTTCCTTCCTTGTATGCCCTCCCTTTTGCTTTTATTTTAGCCTTAACCTCTCTTGTTCACCACATTTGTGCTATTTTTCTGTTAATAATTTTCCTTTTTCTCAGAATATATCTATCCTGCACTATCTTTATTTCTTGTAGAAATATCATCCAATTCTGCTACGTTATCCCTCCATCTAGCTTTCTTTTCCAGTCAACTTGGATCAGTTCCTCTTTCATGCACTGTAATTCCCTTTGTTCCACTGAAATATTAACACACCTAATATCAACTTTTCCTTTTCGCATTTGAATCTGAACTCAATCGTGTTATGATCACTACTTCCTATGGATTCCATTCCCTTAAATCCCTAATCACCTCAGGTTCATTACACATCACCCAATCCCCTGGTGGGCTTATTGACAAGTTGCTCCAAAAAGCCATCCAGTGGGCATTCTATAAACCCTCTCTCCTGAGATCCAATACCTTCTTGACTTTCCTAATCCCCTTTCATATTAAAATACTCCATAATTATTTTGACATTCTCCTTCTGACATGCTTTTCTCCATTTCCCAGCTGCTGTTTGGGGGCCTGTATATAACTGCCAATAGGGTCCTTTTACCCTTGTCATTTCTTAACTCAACCCATAAGGATTCTACTTCTTGATTATTTACTCCTATTCTCCTCATGTATTGGTTCCCTTCTGTTCCTATGTCCCTTCTTTCTGTCAATTTAATATCATTGCTTACCATGCCACCCCCTCTACCTACCTGCTTATTCTTTCTACACACTGTGTACCCACCCTTGGACATTCAATTCCAATCAAATCCATCATTAACCCATGTCTCAGTGATGGCCACATTGTCATGTCTTTCAATCTGTAGCTGTACAACAAGATCCGTGCATTTAGGTACAGTAGCCCGAGATCAGTATCTGTTCCTGATTTCTCAGTATTTCCATTGTACAGCAAATTATCTTGTCTTTTCCCCTGCCTGTCCTTTTTGTCTTCTTGGCTGCAAATTATTTTTGAGTTTGTTCTATTTTCCCCTTTCTCGACATACCCTAATCTCTACACTCACATTCTGATTCCCATCCACCTGCTGAACTGGTTTAAATTCTCTCAACAGCTCCAGCAAACCTGCCTGCCGGGATATTGTTCCCTCTCCAGTTCAGGTGCGGCCCATTCTTTTTGTAGAGGTCAGACCTTCCCCAAAGGAGACCCCCAATGATCCACAAATCTGAACCCCCTCCCCCCTGCATCAACTCCTCAGCCATGCATTCATCTGCCACATCCTCCTGTTCCTACTCTCTCTGGCACATGGCACAGGCAGCAATCCTGTGGACCATGACATCTGCCTGCTCCCTCTCCCCCTCCAGAACGTTATGAACTCGATCAGAGACAATCCTGACCTTGGCACCTGGGAGGCAAATACCATCCGGGAGCCTAAATCTCATTCACAGAACCCCTATCCATCGCTCTTCTCTTCTCCCCTTTTTCTTCTGAGCCAGAGGGGCAGCCTCTGCTCCAGAGATAGCAGGTCGTAGCTTTTTCTACATTGTTGGCTAAAAGAGGAATGGAAAGATTCTAATCCACCTACTTTAACTCAATGGATCTCTCAAATTATAATATGTTTAAGTTTAGAGAAAATTAGGAGTCATACATTTGATACTTCTGTTAAATTTGAAGAGACTTGGTGACCTTTTATAAATTATTTCTACATGATTTAGTTAGTATAATTATTTTCCCTTCCAGACTACCTTTAATTTTACTTCCTTTCTCTTTGTTGCTGAAGACCAGACAATTAATAAATTCTCAGGATAGGCTGCCCAGTCTTTTTTTTTGTTTTTTGTTCTTAGATTAGGTGGGGTTTCATATAATAAAACGTTAATTTTTTTTGAAGATTTCAGTTTGAGATGAGAAAGTATTCATTAATTGTGAGTAATGTATTATGTTATTATAGTGATATTTCTTTCCCTTCTTGATTATTTACTCCTATTCTCCTCATGTATTGGTTACCTATAATACAATTAATAAAAAAATTGAAAAAAGAAAGATCTCTACATAGAAATTATGCTGAAATTTTTTATACAATTTCTAATGCAAGTTGATAAATGCAGTACAATAGAAATCAATTCATGGTCCCTAATCTGAGGGTAGTTTACAGGTGCTAAAAAATAAATATATCTATGACCATCTTCAGGTGATTTCTTGGGCCTTTCATTGTACAGCAGCCTCAGACAACCTGTTTAAACTGCTTTGGTCAATAAAACTGACCACAATATTTATAAACATTGTAGATATTCAATGTCTACAATAAAACCAGAGGATGATTGAAAACAAATTGCATTAATGACAATGCTGACTCTGGACTCAATTAAAGATAGAAATTCTTATGATTTGTTTGCCAAGATATACTGATCGACAGAAACAAATAGAAGACCTTACCATCGGTGAAGGAGTCAGAGAAATGTTGCCCACAGAGGCCTTTAGCTCATCCACTGATGCTGCCACACATGTAACGACATCTTTAGCCTGGAGAGGTCGAATCTTGATGTTAAATTTGCGGTGTGTGTCTTCTTCTGACTCAGATTCACTTGATGAGTAAAAGTGCTTCTCTTTGGTAGGTGATAAGCCATTAAGGATTATTTTTATACATGAAATAGAGCAGAACAGTTAAACAGCCAAATAGGAATATAACATCAGCCATGTTGTCTTCCTCTCCTCAAGGAAACAGTTTTTTTTATGTTTCATTTCTTTAAATCCTCAAGCAGTTTTTATTGCCTCAGGGCTTGGATCTATGCCTCTGAACAGCTCCAGTACTGTGATTCTGACCCATTAATCAATCTTGGAAAAGTGACTAATGATAGACGCTGGTGGCACTGATGTGAGTTTCTTTGGCCAGAAAGAGTGTTGGAGTTCACATCTCGATGTGGTTGGAATCATTGAGAACTTGTTCCCACATTCAGTGCCTCAATATGGCCTAGTTTGTCCCACAGTGAAAGCCCAGACATAGTGACTGCCTGGGTCTGAGCATTATCTGTTAATCCTCAAGTGATTTGTGTAGATGACAGATAGAAACGGACGTGTTGTCACTTTGAGAAGCTATTTCACCATTCCTTACATTTCCCAACTGTTTCCCTAATGTGATGACTTACTGTATTTAGAGGATCAACTAAAATATTTAGGCTATTGAATACTCTTAATAGATGTACAGGCAGTGAACAAGCAGATGCTTTTGAAGTTATCTTAGCCTCAGCAACTTGAGGTGTTGTCAAGTAGGAACCCAGGCAAGCGGCTTTTGCCTTCTCCATTCTGGTTGCCTTTCCTGAAGTATATTCTCTTCTCCCTCCTGATAAATGACTAAATGGACAGATAAATGAGGAACAAAAGCTGAGGCTTAAGCCAAAGGAGGAGACAGGAGGAATAACCTGAAGGTAAGCTTTGCATTCTTAAATCCAGAGTGGTAGGAGGAAATTTGTACATTGGGAATGCCAAAGCATTGTCCACAGGCAGCTGTGGTAAGGATACTAAAGCTTTGGACTCAGTTTAGAAAAGGCTAATAACTCATTTCATGGGGTGCCTTATGATGAAAGATTGGACCCAATCAAGCTGGAGTTTGGAAAAATGAGTGTGTATTTGATTGAGAGGTACAAGATCTTGAGGGGTCTCTTTAAAGTGAAGAGCATGTTTCCTCTTGTGAAAGAATGTAAAATATCGGGTTGCTGTTTAAAGATACAATTGTCCTTTAAAAAGAGATGGGAGGCAAAACTTTGGAACTCCCGTCCTCAAATTGGCTTGAAAGAAGAACATCTGAATATTTTTAAGATAGGGGTAGACAAATTGTTGAGAAGCAAAGCAATGAAAAGTTACCGGGGATGGGCAAGAATTCAGTCACACTCAGATCAACTATGACCTTATTAAAGAGTCGAGCAAACTTTCCTGCCCCTACCTTATTTGGCTATATGATTGTATAAAGGCACAGCTGATAATGGAAAAGTAAAAAAATAATTCAATGCATCAGTCAGAGGAATAGGGCAGGGTGTTGGCAGGGTGGAATGGTGTCTCTGAAGAGAAAGCTTGTTTTGTAAATACTGAACCCTCACAATTGTTTGCAGAAATGACCAGTAAGAGGAGTTGATGTGGGATAATATTTGAGTGCAGAGTTTTGCATGAGTTGACATTTACACAGAATAAAGATTAAAAGCTAGAAAAGACAAATGAACAGATGGCATTTTCTGCTGCAGAGGACCAATTGCAGGTGAAGGTAGCCATGAGGTTGGAAGTAAACAGTCCTTGTAATGGTGTGTAATTTCAGGATTGAGTAGGATCATGAGGTTCATAACAGTCCAATTCAATCTAGAGATTTGGATAGCAGGAGAATGGAGTCAATGACAAGGACATGGTGATCGATATCATTTCCCCTCCCACTTCGCTTACCAGGTCAAGGTAGGATGATAAACTCTTTTTGCAGCTCAGTTGACCTCAGTTCTCATAGAGGACTCTTGAAATACAGTCTCACAATTGAAGTTTTAAAATTCTGCCGCCATTTGTGGTAAAAATGCCCTCCAGAGAGAAAAAAAATCAACAAATATACAGCGGCATTTAAATTAAAAGTTATGGAACTTGCTGAGAAGACAAATAACTGTAGCAGCAAGAGAAATTTGTGTTTCAGAGAAACTTGTGAGAGACTGGAGAAAGATATCAAACAAAACTTTAAACAATTACGAAAAGGAAGTGTGCTAACAGAGGTAAACTTACGGGAAATAAATGTTGCCGAGTGGGTGACTGAAAACTCGTCAAAATGGAAAATATGTTATTTGTGGTGCCATTCAAATTCATGCATGAAAGGAATCAAGGAAGGAAGGAATTTTGGATTTAACAGCAAGTGCTGGGTGGGGCACTAGGTTCATGAGGTGATATGAATGAGCACTTCAGCAGAGAACTAAGATTTCACAAATGCTGCCTGCTGACCTGGATGATAACATATTACAGTTTCACCAGTTTGTAATCAGATGTTGGTAGAAGGAAGGCTACAAATGATCATGCATTGGGAACATGGACGAAACACCAATTACTGGTACACTTGACATGCCAAAAATAAAAATCAAACTGTGAACTAAGAAGGAGAAAAAACACTATTGATGAAAACCAATGGCCATAAGAAAAGTAGGCTTATTTTAAATCTTTATTTTATGGCTGATGGTGCTAAATTAAAACCGATGGTGGTTTCTAAGAGAAAATCTCTGCCAAAGGAGAAATTGCCAAAAGGAATTGTCATTCATGTATAAGGCTGGATGGATGTAGAAAATGGATAAAGGAAGGTTGGAATTTCTGTTCTGGTGGACTATAGAAGGATAATGGTTTGATCTTAGGGTACATCTAATGAAGAATGCTTCTGATAACCTTCAATTACAAAACACCGATATACATAGCTGTAATTCCCTGTCGACTTGCAAGTGTTTTTCAACCAATAGATGTTAGTATCAATAAGTCATTTAAGGACATGTTGAGAATGGCGTGGAGTAATTGGATGCATGATTAAGAAAAAACTTACAAAAGAGGAGGCAGTATGCAGGCATCGTCACTGCATGGATTATTGATTCATGGAAGATGACATTATTGTTAAATCATTCAATAAATGTGGAATGTGAAATTTCAAATACATTAGATGGTACAGAAGATGATTATCTATAGATGACTTGGATGAAGAAGAAGTGGATGATGTATGACCTCTAACTACAGACAGCGATGATGCTGAAGAGGATCCGTACAATGTGATCATTTATCTTGATGATTACGACAATTTATTCAATGCTGAAGAGTGTGATATTAAAGGATTTTAATGAACCTTTGTGTTTGAATTAAGATGAAACATGTACTTATACAGTAATTTTTTACTTCAGTTTTTTGCACTCAATCCGTAAATAAAAGCTTACTACCATAATTACTTTTGTTTCTATTATCATTATTTATTTTGATAATTCTATTATATTTTGTGGCTTACAATGCATTGAAAACAAAAAAATGCAGTAAAGGAAATGATATTGCAGTCACTAATCCAGCTCTGATGAAAATGAAGAAAACATGTTTAGTGGAGATACCATTGTTGTGTATGGTATTGTGTTTATATAAAGTACTGTATGTCTTTACCATTTTGGTATTACCAGTAGAGCCTTAAGGTGCATTGAATTATGGTGATGAGAAATGAAGATGCAGCTTTGATATACCGGGTACTGTATCATACTTCTCTGTGGATTGTCACCTTATCATAGTGGACTCAAAACGGTCAACCAGTTTACCTATCTCGGCTGCACCATTTCATCAGATGCAAGGATCGACAATGAGATAGACAACAGACTCGCCAAGGCAAATAGCGCCTTTGGAAGACTACACAAAAGAGTCTGGAAAAACAACCAACTGAAAAACCTCACAAAGATAAGCGTATACAGAGCCGTTGTCATACCCACACTCCTGTTCGGCTCCGAATCATGGGTCATCTACCGGCACCATCTACGGCTCCTAGAACGCTTCCACCAGCGTTGTCTCCGCTCCATCCTCAACATCCATTGGAGCGCTTACACCCCTAACGTTGAAGTACTCGAGATGGCAGAGGTCGACAGCATCGAGTCCACGCTGCTGAAGATCCAGCTGCGCTGGATGGGTCACGTCTCCAGAATGGAGGACCATCGCCTTCCCAAGATCCTGTTATATGGCGAGCTCTCCACTGGCCACCGTGACAGAGGTGCACCAAAGAAAAGGTACAAGGACTGCCTAAAGAAATCTCTTGGTGCCTGCCACATTGACCACCGCCAGTGGGCTGATAACGCCTCAAACCGTGCATCTTGGCGCCTCACAGTTTGGCGGGCAGCAACCTCCTTTGAAGAAGACCGCAGAGCCCACCTCACTGACAAAAGGCAAAGGAGGAAAAACCCAACACCCAACCCCAACCAACCAATTTTCCCTTGCAACCGCTGCAATCGTGTCTGCCTGTCCCGCATCGGACTTGTCAGCCACAAACGAGCCTGCAGCTGACGTGGACTTTTTACCCCCTCCATAAATCTTCGTCCGCGAAGCCAAGCCAAAGATAGTGGAGAAACTTGTTTGGTCCTGAGATCCCAAGAGTGATGCCATCTGGAGCTATGCTCCTGGTAGGGCCACCCATTGCGGTAAGGTTAAGGGTGAGGTCCCTGACAAAGAACAATCCAACCAAGTCCTTAATGGTGAACAGGCAGACAAATTTGCTCTGAACTCAATGGCTGTGAAGGCGGACGAAGCTGCAACAAATCCATCAGCACCAATCATCATGGTTTCCATGCCATTGAAATTAGTTGGTTGATTTGTTAGGTATTGTGTGCTTCTTGGAGTGCAACATCAAGTACATGTTAAACAAATACATGCACAGGTGTCTTCAATCTCTCTGAATGAAGGCCATCATCATCGACCTCGAGGGATAGCCACGACGACTATAACATAACACACCTGTGATAGAGTGTGACTTTAACCATGAATATGAAATTTCATGGGCTCAGAAAGGTCAGACTCGGAGTCAGAGGAGACAGTGAGTCAGTGCCTGGTGTCGGGTGAGAGGAGGAGGAGCCAAGAGGCAGCATCAGAGGGTGAGTAGAATAAATAGCTGGACTTACTAATTTAGCTGGTCCAATCTACATGTAAATTTGAGCTAGGAGTCGAAGGAGGAGAAGCTCAGAGAGAGTGACGTGGAGATAAGCATTTAAATACAAGGGCTTACTGGGGCTTGGGCCTACTCAAATCGGGCTGGGAGTCTGAGGAGGCAGCAGCTGGAGTTTGAGCTGTGAGTCAGAGGAGTAGGTTAATTGGTCAAGGTTAATTGGTCAAGGCATGGTGTGATGCCTCCCTGGTGCAAGGGTGCGGGATATCTCAAATCGGGTCCAGGGTATTCTAAAAGGGGAAGGCGAACAGCCTGATGTCTTGGTACATGTGGGTACCAATGACATAGATAAAAAGGAGGAAGTACTGAAAAAGGATTACAGAGAGCTAGGACAGAAACTAAGAAATAGGATAAGCAGGGTGGTGATCTCTGGTTAGCTACCTGTGCCAAGTGCAACTGAGGACAAAAATGGAAGGTTAAGAAAAATGAATGTGTGGCTGAGGGGCTGGTGTAAAGGAAGGGTTTTGGCTTCTTGGATCATTGGGATCCCTTTTGGGGAAGGCATGACCTCTACAAGAAGGATGGGTTACACCTAAACCCAAAAGGGGTCAATATATTGGCAGCTAGGTTTGGTACAGCCGCCGGGTGCGGTTTAAACTAATTTGGCAGGGGGGTGGGAACCTGTATGATAGGGCAAAGGACAGAAAAGATGAAACAGGAAAAGTTAGGTTAGGCAGCGAAAGTAAAAAATCAGAAAGAGAAAGGAGGGTGAAAAAAGCAAATCTGAAGGCTTTATATCTTAATGCAAGAAGCATTCGGAACAAGGTAGATGAATTAGCTGTGGAAATTGAGTTAAACAAATATGATTTGATTGGGATTACAGAAACATGGCTGCAGGGTGGGCAAGCCTGGGAACTTAACATCCCGGGGTATACGATATTTAGGAGGGATCGGCAAGAAAGAAAAGGGGGTGGGGTAGTATTGATGGTGAGAGAAGGGACCGACACGATTGACAGAAAGGATATCAACTCGGAAGATGCGGAATCTATATGGGTAGAACTGAGGAATAGCAAGGGGTGGAAAACGTTAGTGGAGGTGGTATATAGACCTCCAAATAGTAGTGTAGAGGTGAGGGAAGGCATTAAAGGAGAAATTAGAAAAGCATGCAATAAGGGAACAGCTGTCATCATGGGAGACTTTAATTTGCATATAGATTGGACTAGTCAAATTGGTAAAAATACTGAGGAGGAGGAATTCCTTGAATGTTTACGGGACGGTTATCTAGACCAATATGTCGAGGAACCAACTCGGGAGCAGGCCATTTTAGATTGGGTATTATGCAATGATAAGGGGCTAATCAACAATCTTGTTGTATGAGGCCCTTTGGGTAGGAGCGATCACAATATGATCGAATTCTCACTCGACATGGAGAGTGATGAAATTAAAACCGAGACTAAGGTTCTGAATTTAAATAAAGGGAATTATGATGGTATGAGACGGGAGCTGAGTAAGATTGATTGGGTGGAATTTATGGGGGAGTTGACAGTGGATAGACAATGGAAAGCATTCACAGATCTAATGGAGAAATTGCAAAAATCATTTATACCGGTTTGGCATAAAAATAAACCAAAAAAGGTGACTCAACTCAAATTATAGACAGCATTAGGTCCAAAGAGAGAGCATATCAATTGGCCAAAAAAAGTACCACAACCGAAGACTGGGAGCAGTTCAAGATGCACCAAAGGAGGACAAAGGGATTAATCAAGAAAGCAAAGATAAATTACGAAAGTAAGCTTGTGGCAAATATAAAAAATGACTGCAAAAGCTTTTATAAATATGTCAAGAGGAAAAGATTGGTGAAATCCAGAGTAGGTCCCTTGCAGTCAGAATCGGGGAATATATAACGGGGAATAAGGAAATGGCAGACCAATTAAATTCTTACTTTAGTTCTGTTTTTACAAGAGAGGATACAAATAACCTCCCAAGGATGTTGGGAAACATAGAGGCTAATGCAAGGGAGGAACTGAAAGAAATCAGTATCTCTAAGGATATGGTCTTGGGGAAATTGATGGGATTGAAGGCAGATAAATCCCAAGGGCCTGATAATCTACATCCTAGGGTACTTAAGGAAGTGACCATTCAGATAGCAGATGCTTTAAGAATTATTTTCCAGAACTCAATAGACTCAGGATCAGTACCCATGGATTGGAGGGTAGCTAATGTTACCCCACTATTTAAAAAGGGGGGCAGAGAAAAAGTGGGGAATTATAGACTGGTGAGCCTTACATCAGTAGTGGGCAAAATGATGGAATCCATTATTAAGGATGTAATAGCGGAGCATATGACTAGCAGAGAAGGGATCGGGCAGAGTCAACATGGATTTACAAAAGGTAAATCGTGCTTGACAAATCTATTGGAATTCTTTGAGATGGTGACAGGTCAAATAGATAGGGGAGAGCCAGTGGATGTGGTGTACCTGGACTTCCAAAAGGCCTTCGATAAGGTCCCGCATAAACGACTGGCTTACAAAATCAAGGCTCATGGGATTGGGGGCAAAGTATTGATGTGGATTGAGAACTGGCTGGCAGGTAGAAGACAAAGAGTTGGGATAAATGGCATATTTTCTGAGTGGCAGGCGGTGACCAGTGGGGTGCCACAGGGATCTGTACTGGGACCCCAGCTGTTCACAATTTACATTAATGATTTGGATGAGGGGATTGGATGTAATATCTCCAAATTTGCAGATGACACTAAGCTAGGAGGGGTTGTGTGCACGGAAGAGGGGGTCAGGAAGCTCCAGTGTGATTTGGATAAATTGAGGGACTGGGCAGATACATGGCAAATGCACTACAATGTGGATAAATGTGAGGTTATCCACTTTGGTAATACAAACCAGAGGGCAGATTACTATTTGAATGGCAATAGATTAAGAGATGGGGAAGTGCAGAGAGACCTAGGGGTACTTGTACACCAGTCTCTGAAGGTGAGCATGCAGGTACAGCAGGCGGTTAAAAAGGCAAATGGTATGTTGGCCTTCATATCAAGAGGGTTTGAGTATAGGAACAAGGAGTATTGTGTGCAGTTTTGGTCACCTTATCTAAGGAAGGATGTTCTTGCAATGGAGGGAGTGCAGAGGCGATTCACCAGGCTGATACCTGGAATGGCAGGAATGACTTATGAGGAAAGATTGCGCAAATTGGGATTGTACTCGCTGGAGTTTAGAAGATTGAGAGGGGATCTCATAGAGACATATAAAATTCTTGCAGGACTGGACAGAATGGATGCAGATGGGATGTTTCCAATGATGGGAAAATCCAGAACCCGGGGCCATGGTTTGAGGATAATAGGCAAACCATTTAGGACCGAGATGAGGAGGAATTTCTTGACCCAGAGGGTGGTGAATCTGTGGAATTCATTGCCACAGAAGGCAGTAGAGGCAGGTTCATTAAATCTATTTAAGAGGGAATTAGATCTATTTCTTCAGTATAAGGGTATTAAAGGTTACGGAGAGAAGGCGGGGACGGGGTACTGAACTTTAAGATCAGCCATGATCTCGTTGAATGGCGGAGCAGGCTCGAAGGGCCGAATGACCTACTCCTGCTCCTATCTTCTATGTTTCTATGAAATTGTGGTTCAATGTTTTGTGATGCGAGCAGGTATGGTATGGTTGGGGTCATGTGTAGGTACCAGTAATGATAATATACTGTAATTATGAGCTTTAAACAGATTTCAATAAGCTAGCCTGTTAGCTGTGATGGATATTAATAAAAGAGAAAGTGTAGTAAAATATTTCTAAGAGCTATGATGTGTTATTTATGGTTTTTGTTGCTTGGTAGGATGTGTGTCTTGATGTGCAGACTATTATTACTTTAATTCATTGTTTTTTTTGTTCTTTGTTCATTTAGAGATCATTTGGATCTCTGCTACTGATATGGTATTTTGGATTTTAGTATGAATTTCAGCTCCTCAAAGTAGTATCCATGTGATAGTTGACCCCATAAATTTAAAAATGGTTTAGAAAAATTTTATTTTTACACAAGTATATATGGTGATTTAAAAGCAATATATTTAGTCCAGGTGCTGCATTGGAAAAGACTGTAGTAAGTTAAAGAATGGTTAACAATCTAGGAATCTGAATGTAGAGTAGAAGAGGTGTGAAGGAGGATTGATCTGGGTAGAATTAGTTATCATCCATCATGTACATCATTCCCATTGATGATGCTGCCAAGGAAAAACGTATAGGTCATAAAGGGAAGGAGAATATGAATGTATCTTAAAGGGATCACTTGCATGATGTTCTATTAGATATTCTGATCAAAATTGAGCAGGTTAAAGTTTAGTGTCTGTTCAAACATAGATAATTGTGAGGTGATGCATTTTGGAAGTACAAATCAGAAGGCTGAGTACAGGGTTAATGGTTGGTTACTTAATAGTGTGGATGAACAGAGAGTTCTTGGGGTCCAAATCCATGCATCCCTCAAGGTTGTCGCACAATTTGATAGGATAGTTAAAAAGGCCTACAGGATGCTGAGCTTCATTAATGGGGGATTGAGTTCAAGGGTAAAGAGGTCATATTGTAATCCTATAAATCTCTGGTGAGATCACATTGAGTATTGTGTTCAGTTCTGATCACCTCATTATAGGAAGGATGTGGAAGCTATGGAGAGGGTGCAGAGGAGAATTTACCAGGTTGTTGCCTGAATTGGAAAGTAAGTCTTATTAGGCAAGGTTAGCAGAGCTGGGACTTTTCCTTTTGGAGCATAGAATGATGAGGGGAGACTTAATAGAGGTCTACAAGATTATGAGAGGTATAGAAAGGGTGGACAGCCAGTGCCTGTCTCCCAAGGCAGGAATAGCAAGCACCAGAGGATGTGTGTACAAAGTGAAGGGAAGGAAGTTTAGGGGAGATATCAGGGGTAAGTTTTTTTATGTAGAGAGCTGTGGGTGTCTGGAATATCTTGTTGGGGATGGTGGTGGAAGCTGAAACATTAGGGGCATTTAAGAGACTCTTAGACAGGTACATAGATGGCTGAAAAATAGAGGGTTAGGTGGTAGGGAGGGTTTAGTACTTTTTGTAAAGAATATATGGGTTGGCACATCGAGGGTCATAGGGGCAGTATTGTGCTGTAGTGTTCTATGTTTTATGATGTGTTGTCCTCTGTGAACTCATGCATATTGGCATGCCGTGATCCTGGGGAGTCAACATGCTGTGCATCCTTTGCAGCAGTGTAGCACTGCCACACACATTGTTTGCCAGCTTAAAATTCTTAATATGCAATTGCACTAGACTGAACAAAGGAGGCGAGATGCAAAGGGAATGGTTTGGTGAACCACGTAAAATAATTAGGCCTCTGTTGGTTGTGACCGACCATGGTTATTGAGCCTCTGGTAGTCACTGCTTTGTTTATCATTGTCGACTGTGGAACTGGAACGGCATGCTCTGCCACAGTTGCTGCAAATGTAGAGCATCTTTGAATTATTATCTGCTCTTTGCTTAGCTCTCTGCTCCTCAAACTGACTCAAGGTTACTCTCAGGTAAAACACAGGATTCTGTGGTTAAGTGAAAAAACACAAAAATGCTGGAGAAACTCAGCAGGTCAAACAGTGCCTTTATGTAGCAAAGGTGAAGATACATCACCAATGTTTCGAGCTCGAGCTCAAAGGCACTGTTTGTCCTGCTGAGTTTCTCCAGCATTTGTGTGTTTTTTCAAGGTTACTCTCACTTTGCTCTCGGTGTTGATGAAGAGTACCACACTATTTGTTGTGGTCATCTGCTGTATCCTCCCAGCACTCTGTGTTGAATTTTAAGGTTTTTATGTTGCTCTTGCAGAGGTCCTTGAAGTGAAGCTGGGGTCTCCCAACTTTCCTCTTGCCTATTGCTAGTTATCGGTAGAGGATGTCCTTTGGCAGTCCTTCATGTGACCCAATCAGCGCAGATTACATTGTCTTAGAAGAGTGAACATCGTGGGACATCCAGCACAGGAGAAGACCTCAGAATTTGGGATTTTGTCTCTCCAAGTGATGCTGGGGATGCGGCGAAGGCAGATTAGCATTATATGATCAGACCCCATGAATGTCACTGCAGCTCTTGAAGGTGAGTGGAGGGACTGAAACTACACATTACCCTAAAGAAGGCCATCAACCCAGAGGCAGCAATGCATTCAACAACAGGGATTGAGATCATTTTTAATGAGAATGGAGATGAACATTTTGAAAAGTGGTTGGGAGGTATTAACACAAGGCAGGAATCATTTACAATACCAGTTAACATTCACCAGAAGAAGAATCTGGTTATCTGAAGTTTAATTAAAATGTGGATAGAGAAGTTGGTGCATATAACGATACTAGGCACCTTCCATGTTACCCTGGCACTTACATTTCCAAGTCATAACAGAGCAGAGGATGTTGATTAGGTGATGCTGCTTTTTTTGAGGACTATATACAAACAATAATAAGCAGGCCTTTCCTGTTGATATGTTCTCCCTAATTCCATCCTTCCCAACTCCAACAAAGTATAATGACATGTGGCAGGTTCTTGATATTGGTTTCTTTGCTGAATGTTCCAGAGTACAGAACACATACAGGACTACCTGTCCATTTTCAAGTAAATGCAGACTTTGCAGAAGGCAACATATTTGTTGCCACACTACCCTGATTCTACATATATTGAGATGCTCTGAACCTAACATAAACATAAAACATAAAACATAACAATTACAGCACGGAAAACAGGCCATTAGGCCCTTCTAGTCCGCACCGAACCAAACACCCCTTTCTAGTCCCACCTCCCTGCACAATGCCCATAACCCTCCATCTTCCTCTCATCCATATACCTGTCCAACCTTTTCTCAAATAATACAATTGACTCCGCCGCCACTATTTCTCCCGGAAGATGATTCCACACAGCTACCACTCTCTGAGTAAAGAAGTTCCCCCTCATGTTACCTCTAAACCTCTGCCCCTTAATTCTTAATTCATGTCCTCTTGTTTTAATCTTTCCTCCTCTTAACGGAAATAGTCTATCCACATCCATTCTGTCTATCCCTTTCATAATCTTAAATACTTCTATCAAATCCCCTCTCAACCTTCTATGCTCCAAAGAATAAAGACCCAATCTGTCCAATCTCTCCCCATACTCCAGATGCTTAAACCCAGGCAACATTCTGGTAAACCTTCTCTGCACTCTCTCCATTCTGTTTATATCCTTCCTATAATTAGGCGACCAGAACTGCACACAGAACTCCAAATAAGGTCGCACCAACGTCTTATACAATCTCAACATCACCTCCCAACTCCTATATTCCATGCAATGATTGATAAAGGCCAGCATACTAAAAGCCTTCTTCACCACCCTATTCACGTGAGTTTCTACCTTCAGGGAACGATGTACCGTTACTCCTAAATCTTTCTGCTCTTCTGTATTCCTCAATGCTCTCCCATTTACCACATATGTCCTATTCTGATTCTTCTTACCAAAATGAAGCACCTCACACTTATCAGCATTAAATTCCATCTGTCATTTTTCGGCCCACTTTTCTAAGCAGCCCAAATCCCTCTGCAATCCTTGAAAACCTTCTTCATTATCCACTATTCCACCTATCTTAGTATCGTCTGCATATTTACTAATCCAATTCACCACCCCATCATCTAGATCATTAATGTATATAACGAACAACAATGGGCCCAATACAGATCCTTGAGGCACACCACTGGTCACCGGCCTCCAACCTGACAGACAATTATCCACTACCACTCTCTGGCCTCTCCCTTTCAGCCAATGTTCAATCCATTTGACTATCTTAAAATTTATACCTAAAGACTGCACCTTCCTAACTAACCTTCCATGTGGTACCTTATCGAAGGCCTTACTGAAGTCCATGGCCTGGAATTGTTTCTTCTGGGGAATTTGGCAGTTATAAAAGTTATAAAAGTTAACTTCTCCAGAAGTAAATCTAAATTTATTGAAATTGTATTGTCATTTGCCAGGAAATGTATAGCGGTAACATGGAAATCTGATTCCCTACTTCACATTGATTGTTGGAACAAGGAAGTGCAAAGTTCTATTTTCCTTGAGAAGATTTCTTATAGTCTTAGAAAAAGATATAGTATGTTCGTCAAAATTTGGTAACCTTGTTTACCTTAATTAAATGCCCAGATTGTATAATTTATTTTGATATTTGTCAATCAGTATATTCCTTATTAGAAATTTAATACTTTTTAAATGATGTGAATCTGAGATGTCGAACCTTGCTCCTGTTTCTTTTTGTTCTCCATTTTTTTTTCTTTTTATCTCCCTCTATTCCCTGCTGTCTGTCCCCTTTTTCTTTCAAATCTGGGGAGGGGGAGTTGGGAGAAGAGGGACTCTCCTTTCATTTTTGGACCTTATGAATGTTTTTCTATGATTGTATATTCAATATATTATTGTTATATTAACTGAGTCCTATATTCTGTATTTTTTTAAAAACTTAAATAAAACATTCAAAAAAAGATGCTCTGTACAAAGATTATCCAATCAATGCTCATCTGAATGAAGGTCTTCTAAATTGTCCCTTAGAAAGCTTAGATATGTTTAAGCCAACATATTTCTTCAATTCTCTTTGTCCACTGCAGCTGCAAGTCACACTTAGATAACTGAAAGAGAAGTAGGGTGGCATTGAGGGGTGTGTGGTGAGTGTGGGGGAAGGAAGTTGCTGCACATCACAGGGCATCTCTGCTTTATAAATATGATTATTAAATGCAAATTCCCACTGGAAATAAAAAAAAAATTCGTATTAAATGCCTCAGGACGTAAAAATCCTGGAAGGAGCAATGAGACACCAAAAGAGTGGTTTCTTTGCTGGAAAATGTGATAGGCCACAAAGGGATACACAAAGAGATTGATGCAAAGTGCACAAAATAAATATGCAGGTAAAACAGGCAAATATACAAGAACATAAGAAATTGGAGCAGGAGTAGTGGCCCATTGAACCTCCTCTGTCATTCAATAAGATTATGGGTGATCTGGCCATGGACTCAGCAACCTATTATCCCACACCTTTACCTTTCAATTCAAACATTAATCGAATTGTGTCTTAAAATATATTTAATAGAAACCTCTACAACTTCCTTGGGCAGAGAATTCCACAGATTAATGGTGGCCTTTATGGCAAGGGTATTGGAATTCAAAAGTAGGTAAATCTTGCTGAGCTGGTGTTGAGCTGTGGTGGGAATGCTTTGGAGAGTGTGCAGTTTTGATCTCTGTATTTATAGAATTTTTTGTTGCATGATATTAGTGCAGCATGGATTAATTTCACAGATGTGTAACCTTTACTATGAGGCAAGACTGCCATTCAATCACCAGGATTTAGTTGATCTTAACAAGATACACAACATTATAGAGAGGTGACTGAAAACATGGTTGAAGAGAGCCTGCAGCTTCTGCCTGGCATGACCAGAAGCATAGGTACTAGGTCTGGCTTTTTATGATCAAGATAAGGAGAAATGGAGAAGCTTGCAACATTTTGGGGAAAATCTTTCAACATATGGTTCATTTGTAATGGAATGTTACCCATCTTTATAAGGATTGAAAGAAACCATAATGTCTTTCAATGAAAACAAATAAAGCACAACAAAGTACTGGAAATCTATGATAGAAAACAGAACATGTTGAGCTAAGCAGAGGATCAGGCACTTGTGCCATATATTGTAATGTCAGAAGAATCCAAAGGATATAACCTGATTTGTCATCTGGCCTGATACTGTATCCTTCATCATCAACCTCTGGGGAATTCTGAAAACCAGACAAGTAACAGAATGAAAAGTTAGGAAGCTTTGAACCATTGACGATTTACGACAGTTTTGGTTGAAGACAAATTTTCTGCATTATTTAAAATGAGTGAACTGAACTAGCTACATTTCTGATAGCTTGGCTCATGTACAAAGGTCTGAATGGACCCGAGCTTCAACCTTTTTCCTCATACTTTCCAAAGTGAGGGCACTATTGCCAATGTCAAGACTGAATACCTGTCACTAATTGCCCAAGAGAATGACATCATGGTACTGCTGTATTCTTTGTGGTGAATGGACACCCACAATATTTTGGGAAAGAATTACATGGTGATAATTAAGAAAAGTTATGCATTTCCAAATGAATACATTAAACAACTTAGAGGGGAATTTGATGTTGAAAATATTCCTGCTCTTCTTAGTCTTCCAGATTGTCGAAGCTACGCAGTTAGAAAATTCCTAGTTCCCCTCAGAGTCTTCATTTTTTTAATTTAAACAAAATTTTAAGCGTGATTCCATTTCCTCAACTTCACAATTATTTCAAGTTGTGTAGTTAGATCATTAGTTACAATGATTATTTTGCAAAAAAAAAACTTATTTCATGAGCTGTTGGGAAATGGCCAACTGAACTGAATGGGGTGGGACAAAACTCAAGTTGAAGATCTGTATTCATTCAAGTTGTCTACTCAATTATGTGAAACATTCTACAGAAATAGCCTCCCCTCAAAACCAAAACAAATTGGTTTATATAGACTCCTAAAATTATATAGACCTCTAAAATAGATTTTTTCAACTACTTCCTATGGTAGCCAGCTTCACATCGACACCACATTTGGTAAAGACATTTTCTCTGAATTTCCCACTAGAATAATTGATGACTGCTTCACATTGATGGCTTCTTATCACAGCACACTCCTCCCCATAAACAGAAGCATTCTCTCTATTTCCATCCTATTCACATTTTTCATAATTTTAAAGATGTTGATGGGTCACCCTCAGGCTTCCCTTTTCCAGAGAAAACAGACCCAGTCTGTCTATCCTTTCCTGATGTTTCATTCCCTTATATTCTTTTGTCATCCTTCTAAATCCACCCCCCAGTGCCTTTATATCATTTTAAGAGAGAATGCTGTGCAGTACTCTATCTACATCCAGGTCTACTTTGGTGAAACCAAGCACATATTTGGTGACCACTTTGCTGAACACCTATGCTCTGTGGGTCTAAACTTGATCTTCCTGTAGCCAGCCACTGCAACACCCCCATCCATTCCCACAAAGATCTTAAAATTAATGGCATAAACACTGATGCAGAGGCTGGTGGGGTTGTAGGTGCAGACAAAGGAAACCCTGTCCTTGTTAAGTCCAGGGCAGATGTGTGAGAAATAGAGGAGAAGCAGCCAAGGCTGAGTTGATGGCAGTAAAGGGGAAGCCCAGTTTTTTGAAGGAGGACTATTTTCTCTGTTGGCATTATTCAATGTTACAACACAGAAATGGACAGATTATTGCTCAACCAATTAATTATCTTGCACAGTTTCTGAATCTACTCATGTAAAGTGGTTACTGGGAGAGGTAAATTGGATCGATACCACTACATACAATTATTCTTAAATATTTGGCTGTCTCTGCTAAATGTTCTGGCTCTACGAGTTTGGTAAGTGTATTTAAAGGCACTGAGTTTTTACACCCAGATCGTCTCTGGAAAGAGGAAGAGTGATTCAGCACTGGTTCTTGAGCACTTCATTGGTATCTTTCCTTTCTCAATTGCCATCACCATATTCCTATCTTCCTGCCCTTCACTCACTTTGATGATACTATTTTCAATATCTTGTTTTCTGCCTTTCAGTCACTTCATTACTCATTCTTAAGATATTCCAAATCCTAATTTGATGTTCCATACTCCAACCAAAAAAAGTTATTTTCAGATATGCTGATTTGACCAAATTCTGCTCCTCTCTTTTCTGTGATTTTGGGAGAGAGAGAGAAAGAGAGAGAGATATTAGTAATTAGATTATTGCAGTATACAACCCAAACAGTGCTATTAGCTTGTTCCAAGCTTTTGGTCTTTAAATAGAGAAGCTTGATTCTTAATTTAGGTACAAGTGGGCATAGGTAGTGACAATTAACCTTTTGAACTCAATCTAACTTTGCAGCACAACATGTCTGAATGTGAAGTAACTGACTGCCCAATGAGAAAAGATTGGAGACAAATCACTCATATTGATTTGTACATTTCAATAAAAATGTGGCCAATGATAATAAAGCATTGGCTTCTCTTACCTTGCCAATAGAATGCTGGGTAAAACATATTTGGGTAGACATTTATAACTGTTTATAGCCTCTGATTTGAAATAATTGTACCATTTAAATGCCTTAAAGATGCCCTGCTGCAGGATGCCAGTATATTCCAGTCCACACACAATGAGTGTCTCATAAATAAATATACAAGTCTTGGGGCTGCTCAGATTGGACCAGACCTGTTACCCATCCTGAAGCCTGATTGGAGTTTTCACCACAGCTTCTTTCTGATATTTAGTGCCCTCCTTAATGTTTGGGAAAAAGTCAATTTTTTCCCCTTTATTTTCCCCTGTGCTCCACAGTTTTAAATCTGTAATCCAAAAATTCACATGATTCTAAATTGGAGAAAGGTCAATTTTGTGGAAATGAGAAAGGATCAGGAAGAGTGGATTGGGATAAGCTGTTTTCTGGCAAGGATGTGGCCAGTAAGTGAAAGACCTTAAAAAATGAAGTTTGAAAGAGCAGAGTTTGCATGTTCCTATTAAGATTAAAGGAAAAGTTAACAGGCATAGAGAACCATGGTTTTCAAGGTATATTTGTGATCTGGTTAAGAGGAAGAGAGAGGTGTATAGCAGGTATAAGCAACAAGGAGCAAATGAGGTACTAGAAGAGTATAGAAAATGTAAGAAAATATTTAAGAAGGAAATCACGAAGGCAAAAAGAAGACATGAAGTTGCTTTGGCAGATAATGTGAAGGTAAACTTGAAAGGGATTACAAGTATGTTAAGAGTAAAAGCATAGTAAGGGACAAAATTGGTCCCTGAGAAGATCTGAGTAGTCGTCTATATGTGGAGCCTCATGAGCTGGGGGAGATCTTTAACAGTTTTTTTTTTGCATCAGTATTTATTCAAAAATCTGGCATAGAGTATAAGAAGGGAAATAAGCAGTAGTGGCTTGGAACATATAGAGATTAAAGAGGAGGAGGTGCTTGCTGTTTACAGTGAATAAAGATAGATATATCCCCCTGGCCTGACGTGATATTTCCTTGGACATTGAAGGAAATGAGTATAGAAATTTCAGGGTCCCTGGCAGAAATATTTATAAAATTGATCCCCTCGAAGATCAGAGTGGTCAGCTATGTATAGACCCAAAAGAGATAGGGGCGATCATAAATGTTTTTTCATCAATATTTACTCAGGAAACTGGGACAGAGTTATGGGAAGTAATGAATGAGGTCATGGAACCTATACAGATTAGAGTAGGAGGTGCTTGTAGTCATAAAGCAAATAAGTGTGGATAAATCCTCAGGGCCTGACAATATATTCCCTTGGAGCTCAAGGGAAGCTAGTTTAGAAGTTGCATGGGCTCTGGGAGAAATATTGAATGCCGGAGGGTAGCTCATTTTGTCCTGTTGTTTAAAAAAGGCTCCAAAAGTAACCCTGGAAATGATAGGCCAGTGAGCCTGACGTCATTGCAGGTTGTACCTCTCTTACCCAGTGCTCTGTGGTCCGGCAACTCAAATAGTCCACACATTTGAATCTGTTGTCATTAGAACAAACTCCTTACAGACAGCGCGTGACTCGAACCCTGATCGCTGGTGCTGTAAAGGCGTTGCACTAACCATGATGCCCACAGTATTATTTCCTATTTTAAGCTTTGTTCTACCTTTGATATGCTTACATGAGGGCTCCCTTAGGGATCAATTTCTATTTTCCAGCATTTTCTGTGGTCTGGCAATGGCCAGGTTCCAATGTTGCCAGATTAAAAGAGATGGAACCTGTAGTAGGTAAGTTATTGGAAGGTGTTCTAAGAAATCGGATATACAATTATTTGGATGGCTTTGTGTGTGGTAGGTCATGTTTAATCAATCTTGTAAAGTTTTTCGAGGCAGTTACCAGGGAAGTTCATGAAGGAAAGGCTGTGGATGTTGTCTACATGGACATTACTAAGGTTCCACATGGGGTTTAGTCAGGAAGATTCAGACCCTCAGTATTCATGGTGAACTATTAAACTAGATTTGACAACGGCTGGACAGAAGAAACTAGAGTGTAGTAGTGGATGATTGCATCTCAGACTGGAGGCTTTGATTAGTGGTGTGCCTCAGGGATCATTATTGTTTGTCATCTATATCAATGATCAGGATAACAATGTTGTAAATTGGAACAGCAAGTAGGCTGATGTCACAAAGATTGAAGGCATTGGGGACAGTGAGGAAGGCTTTTAAAGATTATAGAAGGATCTGGATCAGCTGGAAAAATGGGATGAAAAATAACAGATGGAATTTAATGCAAACAAGTGTGAGGTGTTGCATTTGGGAAGGACAAACCAAGAAAGGCCATACACGGTAAATAGTAGGGCACTGAGTACAGATAGATAATTCCCTGAAAGTGGTGTCAAGTGAGCTTTTAGCACATTGACCTTCATAAATCAAAGATGTTATGGCAAAGTTGTATAAGACATTAGTAAAGCCAAATTTGGAGTATTATGCGCAGTTTTGGTCACCTATCTACAGGAAAGATATCAATAAGATGGAAAAAGTGTAGAGAAGATATAATAGGGCTGTTGCCTGGATTTCAGGAACTGAGTTACAGGGAAAGGTTAAACAGGTTAGGACTTTATTCCCTAGAGCAGGGGTGTCAAACTCAAATTCACGGAGGGCCAAAATTAAAAACTTGGACTAAGTCGAGGGCTGAACTAAATATTTATTGAAAATTTTCAACAACATCTGCATGTTTTCTCTTCTTTCAACATATGTAATGTTAAACTTTAGGATATAACTTTAGGAGGATAATGTTACAGGTCAGGAGTAGGTAGCTCAAGTTCACCCTTTGCTTGACCTGAGGGAAACATATTTGGTCCCTGTGGAGATGTAGTCAGCATTCACAGGCTGTGTCCATTTTGGCCTGCATCAGGACTCAGCATTTCCTGCTCACTCCTCAGGCTCTAGGCCTCTATTCACCCTCGATCCACCATCCCTCTACCTGACCAGTCCTTTACCCAACCTCTACTCACCCCTCGCTCCACTCGCTCTGCCTGTACCCACCCCATCCTATACACGCCCCTCTACTGCCTCTCCCCTCAACCTGTTCCTCCCTCTACCCGTCTCTCACCCTCTAATCACCCCTCCCCTACTCGCCCTGCCCCTCCCCTTTTACCTCTTCCCTATCCACCCCTCCTTCTACTCATCCCTCCCTCTAACTGCCCCTCGCACCACCATAACTTCCCCTGCCCATTACTCCTCACCTACACCCTCTGCCCACCCCTGCTTACCCACCCACTCAGGCCCAGCGCTACCGATCAGCCTTTGCAGACAGCCACCATCTCTCTCTTCACGTGCAGGGCCGAACCAGCCGTCCCTGGGGTCCGCGCGGGTGCAAGCGCTGAAGGTCGTGGCGACTGGGAGAAGTGCGCTCGCGCTGTGGAAGGGCCGTCCGGTGCCAGTCACGTGGGGCTCGCGCTGCCCAGGGGCCGTGTGTAGCCTGCCATGCCCGTCGCGCCGACAGGAAATCACAGGCGCTCGCCAATCCGCCACATCGCTCGACAGGTGGGAAAAGTGACTGGTTGTGCAGGGAGCCTTCCAACTGGCTTGCTGGCTGATGACATCGACAGACTTCTCGTGTTACAATGGGGAAGGATGTGCAATGAAGGGGGAGGATGGTGGGGGTGACATTACCAAAAAACAGCATCGGCTTTCGCTGCAGGGCGGGCCACCTCTAATACATTTTTGAAATGATCTTGCGGGCCAAATATAATTATATCGCGGGCCAAATTTGGCCCGCGGGCCAGAGTTTGACATGAGTGCCCTAGAGCATAGAAGAATGGGAGGTGATTTGATAGAGGTATTTAAAATTATGAGGGGGGAGGGGGATAGACAGAAGAAATGTAGATAGGTTTTTTTTCCCTGAGGGTAGGTGAGATATATACCAGAGGACATGGGTTAAGAGTGAAAGGGGAAAAATTTAGGGGGGAACTTGAGGTGGAACATCTTCACATAGAGAGTGGTGGGAGCGTGGAACAAGCTGCCAGATGAAGTGGTGAATGGGGGCTCAATTTTAATATTTAAGAAGAATTTGGAATGGGAGAAGTATGGAGGGCTATGCATTGGCTACAGATCAGTGGGACTAGACAGAAAATGGTTTAGTTCAGACCAGAAGGAGTGAAGGAGCCTATTTCTGTGATATAATGTGGTATGGTGCTATGGTTCATGCCATTTGGTAAATTTGGCTTCACAGGTGTTTGTGATTACTCAGGTATGTTTAATTGCTTCATTGGTGCTGGTATAAGAGAGCTAGGCTTGTGTCTAAGCTTATGATCACCTTTGGAGTCTATAGTTGCTATTTTTCAATGAAAACAGGGTTGTGCCAATGAAGATCAAAGAAATCATTATGAGGTTGAAAAACAAAGTTTATCTCCTGAACTTTAACTAACAACTATGAATGGAAAAATCCTTGGTTAAATCATCGATATAGTATAGCAATGCTTGATAGATCATTTCTTTGGAAAATTTAGACTGCAAGAGTCAGTGCTTAAAACTTAGGACTACCAAAATCAATTGTTTGGAACATTATTAAGAAGGAAGAGCATACTGGTGTGGATGTGTCAATGACAACTGTCTGCAGAAAACTTCATGAACAGAAATATAGAGGCTACAATGCAAGATGCAAACCACTAGTTAGCCACAAAAACAGGATGGCCATATTACAGTTTACCAAAAAGTATTTAAAAGATCCTGCAGAATTTTGGAGAAAAGTCTTGTGGACACATGAAATCAATATTAATCTGTATCAGAGTGATGGCAAGAACAAAGTGTGGAGGCGTAAAGGAACTCCCCAAGATCCAAAGCATACCACCTCATCTGTGAAATGTGGTGGTGGGGGTGCTTAAGGCCTGGGTGTGTCTGGCTGCCACAGGTACTGGTACACTTATCTCATTGACGATGTAACTGGAAAAAGTAGAAAGGTGAATTTTGAGGTGTATAGAAGCATCTTATCTGCTCAAGTTAGAGGAAATGCCTCCAAACTCATTGGACAATGCTTCATGCAAGACAATGCAAGACAATGATCCCAAACATACTGCTAAAGTAACAAAGGAGATTTTCGAAGGTAAAAACTGGAAAATTCTTGATTGGCCAATTCAGTCACCCAACCTAAATGCAATTGAGCATGTCTTCCATATGCTGAAGAGAAAATTTAAAACTTAAGGAGGAAAGCCCCCAAAACAAGCAGAAACAGAAGATCACCAGTACTTGGTGAAATCTATGAATCACAGACTTCGAGCAGTCATTAGATACAAGGGATATGCAGCAAACATGACTACTTTAATATACATACCATAGCTATGTCCTAAATATTACGGTGCCCTGAAATGAGGGGCTATGTATAAAAAGTGCTGCTATTTCCACATGATCAAACCAAAATGTACACAAAAATCACTGAATAAAATTTGGAATGTGCACTTTCATCAAATGTGAATAGTTTGATTACAAATTTAAAACTGTGGAGCACAGGGGCAAATAAAGGAAAAAAGTGCCTTTGTCCCAAACATTATGGAATGCACTGTAAATAAGCTTGACTAAATGTTTTTAAATAAATAATAGTTTGCTGACATTTCCCTATCAAAGAGATTCTTGCAGAATAATTGCTGAAAATCCTCAAGTAAAATGTAGTACTTAAAACAAGAAATTTTACACTTACATATCGGTCCCAGTCGATTTCTGCATAAAATCCATTTGGAGCACCATTAGTTTTTTTCTGTTGAATATTAAAAATAAAAGGATGCTGTTAATGACTTCTATGTTGCAAATTTACAGGTACTCCTATAAAAAGCCAACTCTAGTAAAACTGTACACATAAAATGACTGGACAGTCTTGCTACACTGCACATATACATAGTTGGTCTTCATTTACAGGCATAGTTTTATATACATAAGGACTTAAAACTAATTTAATCATATTTGAAGACTTCAGGTGAAGCTTGCCTTCCAACAGACTTCGACACAAGCGTGCAAGGTTTCTCATGACTGATGCAGCCTGGATATATATATATGCAGTAACAAAAGTAACTGCTCTTTCAGCAAAGATTTTAAGCATGACGTGAGCAATTGTTCAGTCACCCAGTGGTGTGAGACATTGTCCTTATGGATCACTAGAAAGATCCAGCAAGTGGACTCAGTTAAATTTTTGGAGGAACTTTTTATTCATTGGCTTTCCATAAAGGCTGCAATCTCTCTTTTTATTGAATGCTTATACCGCTCTCTAATGAATGACTAAGGAGAGCTCGAAGGGGGCAAGAGAAGACCTTGGCATGTAGGATTAAGGAGAACCCCATGGTGTTCTATGCATATGTGAAGAATAGAATGATGTTGAGAATGAATCTTGGGTCGCTAAAAGATAAAGGAGGCAATATGTGCCTGGAGGTGGAGGAGGTTGGGGAGGTCCTAAATGAATACTTTGCTTCAGTATTCTCAAGAGAAAAGGACCTCGATCAGATTGAGGTCTGAATAGAACGGGCTTTTGGGATGGATGATGTCGAGACTGAGGAAGAGGAAATGATGGATCTTCTTAAAAACATTAAGATTGATAAGTCCCTGGGGCTGAATGGGATTTACCCCAGTTTGCTGTGGGAAGTGAGGGAAGCTGGGGGAGTGGCTATGATCTTTGAGTCCTCTTTGGACATAGGAGAGGTGCTGCAGGATTAAAGAATCACAAATATAGTCTCCTTGTTTTAAAAAAAAGGTCAATTTAAATTGACATTTTTTATTAAGGGAAATCCTGGGAATTATAGACCGCTGAGTCTTATGTCGTAGTATGCAAACCATTGGAGAGTATTTTGAAGTATAGGATCTATGAGCATTTGGAGAAGTACAGTCTACTCAAGGACAGCCAGAATGGCTTTGTGAAGGGAAGGTCGTGCCTCACAAGCCTAATTGAGTTTTTTGAGGAGGTGAAAGAAAATAAATTGATGATGGTAGGCCAGAAGGTCTATATGGATATTAGTAAGGCATTTGACAAGGATCCCCATGAGAGAATCATTCTGAAAGTCATAAGGCATGGGATCCATGGAACATTGGCTGTGTGGATAGATCTTGGCTTGCATATAGAAAGCAGAGAGTAGTAGTGGAAGGAAAGTATTCTGCCTGAAGGTCGGTGACTAGTGGAGTGCCACACAGATCTGTTCTGGGACCTCTGCTCTTTGTGAGTTTTATAAATGACCTGGATGAAGAGGCAAAAAGATGGGTCAGTAAGTTTTCAGATGATACAAAGATTGGAGGAGTTGTGGATAGTGTTGAAGGTTGTCATGGGTTACAACAGGGTATGGACAGCATGCAAACTTGGGCAGAAAACTGGCAGATGGAGCGGAATCTGTATCAGTGTGGGGTAATGCATTTTGGAAGGACAAATCATAAGGCTGAGCACAAGATTAATGGTCAGTTACTTAAGAGTGTGGATGAATAGAGGGATTTTGTTGTCCAAATCAATTTATCCCTCAAAGTTGCTGCACAAATTGATAGGATACTTGAGAAGGCCAATGGGATGCTGGGCTTCATTAATAGGGGCAGTTCAAGAGTCAAGAGGTCAGTTTGCAACTCTACAAATTTGGTGAGACCACACTTAGAGTATTGTGTTCAGTCACTTCATTAGATGAAGGATGTGGATGCCATGGAGAAGGTGCAGAGAAGATTTACCAGGATGTTGCATAGATTGGAAAATGTCTTACAAGGCAAGATTAACAGAGCTGGGACTTTTCTCTTTGAAGCATAGAGGATGAGAGGAGAATTAATAGAGGTCTGTAAGATTATAAGAGGAATAGATAGGGTGGGCAGCAGCACCTGTTTACCAGGGCAGGAATAGCAAACACCAAAGATTATATGTACAAAGTGAAGGGAGGGAAGGCTAGGGGAGACATCTGGGTTTTTTTTTTTTTTTTTTTTTTTTTTTTTTTTTTTTTTTTTTTTTTTTTTTTACACAGAAACTTGTGGGTGTATGAAATGCCTTGCCAGGGATGGTGGTGGAGGCTGAAACATTAGGGGCATTTAAGAGAATTTTCAATAGGCACATAGATGAAAGAAAATAGTGGGTTATGGAGTAGGGAAGATTTAGTACTTTTTAAAGGAATATATGGGTTGGCACAACATCGAGGGTCAAAGGCCCTGTAATGTGCTGTAGTGTTCTATGTGATTCACAAAAACTTGTTGATAAAAGTCGCATTGGAGGCGCATTAACAATAACAGTGTGCAGGTTGACTTCAGGTGAAGCTTGCAGACATCGATATGTGTCTTCTAGGTTCCTCATGCTCATCAGGCTGGAGGTATGTGTGGATCAACTCATTTAGAGAAGGTTTGAATTAGAAAATGTGTGAGATATTACATATTTATTATACTTCCACAATTATTATGTTAAAGATGATAGCAAGAGGCTACTTCTTCTTTTGAAATCTGGAACATTCATCATTATTCAATTATTATTTTTCAAGTTCAGTATTATTATAAGTTACAGTATGTTTCTGAGGATCCGTTTGTCTTCTAGTCAGGCAACATTTGCAGTCAAGAGGATGAAATTTTCTCATGTCATGAACGCAGCCAGCAGGTCAAAGACTAAATTAAGTTAAACGCAGCAGTTTATCTTCAATGTGTATAACTGGGAATAATAATTTATCACCTAAAAATAATGACAGGAAAAAACCTGGCAGCAGTCTAGATAAAAGGGCCATTCCTGTTCTTGCACTGGTGTTGTATATTTTCAAGTCACTATTACTTTCCTTTTTTATAAACAGCCTATACTTATTTTTTTAAAGTTGGTGCCTTTCCCATGGTTTGGACTGCTCCTGTCCAATAGAAAGATGCTGAGAAATAGAAGAATTGAGCTCTTTTCTGCAGTATCCTGACTAACTCAATGCCTGACACTAGATTTTGTCTCAAAATATCACAGGAGACAAGGCCCTCCTCGAAATAACACGCTCCCAATCTCCATGCTTCACTTTTCAGGAATCTTTAAGAGAAAAGCAGAATACTGAAGAAGATGGAAGTCTGAAATAAAAAGAGGAAAGTCTGAGCAGATCAGAGAGGAACAGAGTCAACATTCCAAGTTGAAGACCTTTTTCTTAGGACCCAATAATTGTTCTGAAATGCGAATTTGCTCCTCTCACTTTCCATTAGAAATGAAGAAACATCTGTGGGATTAGACTGCAGAACATTTCTACTTAATCAAATTTGTAATCTAGTGAGCGTGCTGGTGCTAAGGCCTTGGGCTGAATTCTAAGCAGAACAGCAGCTGTACCAAGAGGCAGCTGTATTATTAAGACTTGTGAAAAATATATGTCTGAATATTTAACCTACACGTGAACTGGTAATGAAACTCTCTGCATACTTACACTTCCATCCCTGTCTGGTGAACCCCTGTAAGGAAACAAACAACATATTTTTTTAAAGCAAAAACTGTCATAGGTAATTAATCAACATCTCTCTCACCAATTATAGCACTGCACCATAGAGATTGCTGGCTTCAGCAGGGATTAGTAATCAGTGAGATTTTTGAGCATTCTTTGCATGAAAAAGATGTAGTATTAAAATCTCCCCATCTTCAACCTGAATAAAATGTAAGAGTAATTGACCTGGAACAACGAAATGTGGGAATGAGATACTACAAACATTAACATGCTCATATATCCTTTTGGACCCAGGCGAATTCAAGATTGGAATAAAGGGAAGAAATTCATACCTATTCTCGCCAACTTTATCTTGATTTTGGTGGCTGTAGTTTCCAACCACAAGTCTATCTATTAGAAATAGATAGACATATACAAACCAAACAGGATAAATACCCCACAGGACCTCACTTCGCCACCACTGAACAAAGAAATGTTGGTCAAAGAGATGGGTTGCAAGGATCATGAGAGAAAAAAAGTATTAAAGATTATTTGGATAGAATTCCAAAGGTCTTTGGCAGCTGAAAGCACAGCTGTTAATTGCCAGTGATACTCTCCAAGAGATAAGAACAGAACCAGGCAGCAATGATGATGATGAGGTGATGGAACTGAATGGTGTAGTCAATTTGAGCCCCTTTCACACTTGCAAGTGATACCAGGAATTAACAGCCAATTGACCTTCAAAGTGTCTAGTGTGAAAGGAAAATTGTCTCAACACCGGTGTCAGATGATGTAATCTCACGCCGGGGGGTGGGGGGGGGGGGGGGGGCGAGTGACGGCCTCAACCCGAGTACAATCCCCGTCACTGTAATCAGGCAAGTGTAGAATGAGTAACTGCATTGTGGGATTGAAATTACTCAAGTTTTTCTGTGAGTGCAGGAACATGAAGGAAGAAAAGATTAAAATGAAAGTATTGTTACGACCCAGAGGACCTCCAAAACCCAGCAGCAACAGATATTCACCAAGACAAGTGGTTACTTAAACAAAAGTTGCTTTTAATTATCTTTAAACATGAAAACAGGATCAAACTTTAACTTATTACTATTAACGTAACTAACCTAACTTAACCCACTTCTAATTCCAAGCACACGTGTATGTAATGTGTGTGTAAGTTTAGAGAAGTTCTTTGATCTTACTTCTCATTCCTCCAAGTCTACTAGTTGCATGCAATTCTTATACTGTGTGCAGAATTTAACATTTGTGAATTTCACCAGTCTTTGATGCTTGAAAGTTAAATGGTTACTGCTCAGGAAGGTTCATGTTGGTTTACAGAGAGAGATTTGTTGTTTGCTGGACATAAACTGATCCCTTCTAATCAGCCACGTCAGTGTCTTTCTGAAGAAACTTGCCCCATCAGGGTTTTCTAGATGACAACCTCTTTCTTTCAGGCCACCACAGAGTTCCTATTTATTTCTCTTATTTCAAGAGAAACATTGGGCAGCCAGTCCCCTCCTCTTGCTTGAACCCGGACTTTGACCAGGCTGAACTAAGCACTCACAACCCATCTTCAAAATGTTTTTTTTTTCCACAAGCTTGCCAGCTTGTCCTGTTTCAGTCCCAGCTGCTGTTGGTGAACTTTAAAAACTGAGAAAAACCTGTTTTTCTCTCTCTGCTTCCAAAACCACATGACCCTCTTAGAACCCTGCCACACTTTATCTCCCAAAAACATATCTGTATACAATATAAAACACAACATATTCTGTCACAGTATAAACTTTGCCATGGGAAAGTCGCAGCAGAAGAGAGTGAGGAAATAAATAGCAATAGCAGACAATTTTTAAACAGCATGGGAAAGTTGGTAGTGCTGTAGTGTACAATTTATAAAGATCATGGGAAAAAAAAATCGATGAGAGACCTGACTTCCCAGAATGCTGTGCAGCAGAGAAACCCCTCCATGAGTGCTCTGTGCATGCAGCCATGCACACAGCCCTTTCTCTGCCGCATGGAATTCTGGGAGGGCAGGTCCACCATCGCTATTTTTCCCACGCTATTTTCCCACGGTATTTATAAATTGTATGCGATAGTGCTACCAACTTTCCCATGCTGCATAAATTGTGCACTATAGCACTACTTTATATTTATAAAGTATATATATATTTTATATATATATTTTATAGTATATATATATTTTATACATATATTTATAATTGTGCACTATAGCACAACAACAACAGGGGCTAAAGGGCTTATACTGTGCTGTACTTAAAGCTTAATTATGTTATAATTAGGCATGATTAATTTTGTTCAAATATAAAATCATAATACATTGATCAGGATTTAGGGTAGGTCCTCCATCACTCCATATGTCATGATGTTACCAGAAGGTAGAGCAATCCTAATCCTGGGATGGCTCCTTGCAAGTGTGAAAATGTTCAGTTAGGAGTGGTCAAGTGTGAAAAACCAAACCCCATTCCTATCCCGGGACACTGAACAGCTGATTTAGATGGACGCAAGTGTGAAAGGGGCTTATGTCAAAAAATAAAGGCAGATTGAGTGCAGTAAAGGATAGAATACTTCTGTTATAATCATTAGTAATTTGAATCAAGCCATGACAGGGAATGAAACCTCATTTCAAACAAGCAACTCTTGGCAAAATATGCATTAATTTGGAAGGCTATAGCATAATAACTCTGAAGCAGTAAGAAAATGTGACGATGAGGTGATTTTGTATGATTTTGTATGATTGTGAGTTGCACAAAAAGTTTATTTTCAAGTTTTGACTAATTTAGTGCTTGCCTATCCTATTATTTTACTGCAAACTCTTCTGTAAAACCTGTCAGATGGCAGGCACATAAAAGACAGCCAATACCCCTGCTCCTTTCTTACCTCTCTGACAAACAGCCATTAAATAATCCTAACAAATGAAAATTCTCCAGTTTTTGGCTGTGCGATATTTGCATTCAATTACTCCACGTAACTGGAGAAAATGTTGATTAACCCACTAATTCATTCTTCACAGAAACCCAAGCATTCTCAGTTGAAGGAGATGTTGCTCACCAAACAGCATGGCATAAGTTAGCTGTTATTCTCACAGGATGATTAACAATTCACACTCTTATGCTCTCAGTCATCTTTATTTAAATTTTCTCATCTGAATCCAAAGTGTCAGTTTATGACTATTTGTTAAATGCAAGCACTAGAACCAAAATAATATCTGTGCAACAGTGTTAAGGCTGCTCTGCAGTATGGCAGCCGATCACCTCTCCTGTCTTAAGCTTCCTTTGATATTAAAGTCAACTACTAGCATGCAGTGGCCATGCATCAAGTCTCTCTGTCATTTGCCTATAGCCGGAGGAAGGTAAGAGCTGAAGCTTTGGTGAACTGTTAATATGGATGAACTCTATCCCTTGATGAACCTTCCTGCACAAAGCATTCTTCAGCAATACAAAAATTCTTTCCACCCTCCATCTGCAGCTGGCTTTTAGTTAGTGTTGAAAACCTATTTTAAAATGGGAACAAAATGGCAGAATTTCATTGTTGCTTGAAGAAAGCCTGTTCCTGGACATTTTTTGATGACGTGCTCTTGTTTATTTCCAACTATATTTTCATGTAATGCTGTATAACAAGGAGAAGAACATTAATACCAAAATGGGAATCCCACTTGAAGAAGCTTTTATTTGCAAGAAAGCAATGTTCATTTTCATTGCGAGGAACCTACTACAGTATTAGATTGGAACAAATTAAATGTTTGCCTGCATTGAGGCTGCCTTGTACCTCAGATGTGAAGATTGTAATTGTTGCTGGTCTTTGTGAATCTGAATTGAGACCACGTTCCAGTTTGAACAATATTAATTATTATATTTTCAAAAGTAAAATATTTGGGATAAAGGTTGTAAGAATACTGAAACTACAATTGGAAGAAAGTAAAATATTTGTAAAGTTGCATGTTTTACTGCATTCTGCTAAAAACCTAAAGGCTATTTACCAGTAGGTCTTTTGCAGATTGAATTGGTTTATCCCCATCATTTGTCAATTTTCTATGGAACATTGAAATTGAAGGACATTATTTCTCTCAGTGCTCTGAAAAATGTTGCAATAATGGTGACAGGATTCAAATGTACACCTGATTTTATCTGGGCATTGAATACATAGGGGCAGGTGCCTGTTGGAAGCACACAAGAAAAGAAAATTATTTTATGAAAAAAATCTAATTTTAGATGTTACTGTTGGCTTGAAACTGATATAGTTCTTCAGTTTGATGGAGGCCAAGTACAAGAGAAGGAATGTTGTAATTCTAACTCAATTCTAGTTCTTGAATTAAATCTCAGAAGTATTTAGTCTGAAGTATGGCCAAGAGTATTGAGCTCAAGCTTTTGGGGTGTGTCTTGAATACACCACGTTCTGGAATATTTAATATGAGGTGACACTGTGATATTTCGGGTGGCACACAGACTGAAGGCTCTAACTAGAGACATGCACAGACTTGGCTCTGACGACAATCCTTTATAATTGCAGATAGTTTGCTCCAAAGTACCTGGAGCTCCTACAACTTAGGCAGTGGAGATAAAGAATTAAATAAGTGGTTGCAGACATCATGGCCACATTTGAGAATACTGGCAAGGTGACTCCATTATTCAAAAAAAGAGAAAAGCAGGAGGGAGCAACTACAAGACAATTAGTTTAACTGTTACTATTAGCACAATGAAAGAATGTAAATAGCTAATCATTTAGGAAAGCTAAACATGATTTCATGAAAGGTAAATCATGTTATTATTCATAAATGAATGCAGGCGTATGAGATCAACATTTTGGAAGATAAAGTTTGGTGAGAGGCAGCTGAGTTGCCCGATAGGCAGGTTACGGTACATATAAGACCCACATTTTTTCCCCCCAAAATTGGCTCTAAAATGGCCTCTGGGTCAGGTTGGAGCAGGGCATGCTCATGGCTTCTTTGGATTTCACTGAGTAATCTTCTGCCCATGCAGTTGTTTCTGGGCAGTTTTCGCTAGCAAGGAAGGTGTCCTGCTCTCCTACCAAAGCAACAAACTATAATGGTGAACAATTTTCCCCTTTGTTAGTTGGATTTTGAGTGGTAGCATTGAAGTGCCAGTTGAAGTAGACAAAGACAATGTGGTCAAACAATAATCATGGCTTTTATTAGCAGAAACTCATGGTACAATAATGAAAAGACAATAGATGCATATACAGTTATATCCAAGGGGAGTGTCCTTAACAGTAGAGATAATTCACAGCCAATGTTAGTAGAGCAAGGCTCGCCAGAGGGAAGACAGGCAGCTTGGCAGACATTCACTACAAGCATGCACTCAGTTTGTGATTCAATCTTCACCCTAGTTGCTAGCGGCCTGTTCCAGAGTGGCCAGTGAAATTCCATCCTCTCGTGCATTTGTGCCCAGTTAAAGGACATGGGAATTGATTTCATCAGAGCCCTATCTGCTCTTCCAAAGATGTTTCTCTGGCTTGGGGAAGGATCTTTGTGACTTGCAAAATGAAACTGCAGAAAGACAAGACAGGACAGAAGAGCAGCAGGCAGTCAGAAGAGGGCAGTCATTCTGTATCTGGCCAGCATGCTGTTGTTGTGTTGCCTTCTTAATTCTGTCTTCTTTTCTCACATTTAAACTTGGTTCGTGCCACTGCTCCCTGACCCAAAAGATGTTTTTGAATTTAAAAAAATGAAAACCGCAGAACGTCTCCTCTTCAATATTTGCCAAGAATGGCAGTCTCAGCTCCATCACTGATTATCATCAATCACCCCTGGAAAGAGTGTGCTTGAATGTTAAACAAGAAAAGTATTTACTGGGGAAATCAGTCACAGAAGGAGAGCTTTCAAACATCCATTAAGCTGATTATTCCTCCTTGGATAAAGTGCTGGCAAACTGCCACTAGTTCCCATCTGTAATCTTGCATGAGTCACTGATCATACTGCTGGGGAGATAATGAGCAACACTTTCTGCACTGTTAACACAGTTACGTCACCTGCATCACACAAAGAAACCTTGATTTTTTGCAGTCTTCCACCACCATCCACGCCAAAAAATAGGTAGCAACTTAAAAATCTTAGTACTTCAATGTTTGATCTAGCAAAAGTCAAAAAGGGCAGAAGTGCTCCGCAATCTTTATAGTTCTTGGAGACAGTCAAGCTCCACTACCTTGGTTTGTGACATTAGCAGAATTGTTTGAATTACTTAGTCATAAAATTAGTAAAGCATCTACTGTTTCCCAAATATTAACGAATATAAAAAACATATTAGCAAATTTGATGTCACCAACACTTTGCAGTGATTTATTTTTTAACATAAAGAGCAATCAATGCAAGATTTTTTTTCCAGATGTGTCCCCTATGACATCTGGATTACTAAAATGACTGAATTACTCCTCAATAGAAATATCCTTGTTATTCATATTTTCATTTATTTTTTTGCCAGGATATAATTACATATTATAGACTGGAAATATTTCAACAAAGGAATACTTTGTATTTGCACTGCCTAAGTAAATTCATATTTCTTTCCTTGCATTAGGCTGGAATTTGGTGGCATGGTTGGCATAGCAGTTACAGCATCAGCGATCAAGACTGGGCATGCATTCGAACCCTGAACTGTCTGTAAGGAGTTTGTATGTTCTTCCCATGTCTGTGTGGGTTTTCTCTGGGGACTCCGGTTTCCTCCCACCCATCAAAATGTATCAGGGATGTAGGTTAATGGTGTGTAGATTGGACTCGAAGGGCTGAATTGCCCTGTTACAGTGCTGTATGTCTAAATTTTAAAAAATAGGAGCCTTATGATTCCTACAAGACCAAAGAGAGCTGCCAGCTTATGTATACAACAACTATAAGAATCATCATGTAGTTTGAGACCAAAAGATTTGCACCAGTATATGGACTACTAACTGATCTTCTAGCTGCAGCCAATGAGGCACTCCTACATTAAATCCTTTAGACATCCCTAGAATCGCTGCTGAAAGCTGAATTGACTTTTTCCTTTGCTGACCTTCAAGTGAGAGCAATTGGTGCAATGCTGTACTTATTTTTGTGTGTATATACTGTATTTATAACCATATATACTGTATTTGATATACTGTATTTATAACCATATAACCATAACCATATAACAATTACAGTACGGAAACAGGCCATCTCGACCTTTTTAGTCCGCACCGAATTAAGAAAACTCCACTACTTCCACCTACCTGCTCCCTGTCCATAACCCTCCAACCCCCTCACATCCATGCACTCATCTAACCCTCTTGATCTTGACTGCATATAAGACCCATGGGCATATATGACCCCCCATTTCAGCAGGTGAATATTAAGTATTTTAAGTGTATTTATGGATAAATGTCTCAATTCCTTGACCCACCTGCACAAGCTAGTTTAATTTCATACAACAGATCAGAATCGTAGTTTTCACTTTTAATATTACTTTAATACCTCATGGAACTTCTCCCAGCAGCACCCTCACTGTGACCACACTCCTTTGATTACCCACGGCTCCTTACCTCTCTGCCAATGTAGCAGTGCAGCCATAGTGCTCTCCATGCCGCCGGACATCTTGCACAGAACCCAGCATAGCGACCGGCTCATCCGCCACCAGGCCTGGGTCAGGTTGCCGCTTCTCCCTGGCAATGTTTAATGCCCAATGCCCACCATGCGCAGGGTTCGCTGGGAAACTGCGGCCAGCGAACAGGAGCCATGACGTGTTAAGGAAATTTCAACTTCACATACAAGACCTAGAGGCTATTTTAGAGCCAATTTTGGGGAAAAAAAGTGGGTCTTCTATGTCATCAAATGCGGTAAATCTTTAAATGCTGGCAGCTGGTTTAATAACATTGTGCATTACCTAGGGCAACTTCAGCAACTAATTTTAACCCTAGTAATTGCAAAATGTTGATCTCATAAGCCTGCCTTTATTTATGAATAACACAATTTACTTATCATGTTATCATGTTAACCAGGTTTAATTGTATTCAGCTTTCCTAAATTATTAGCTATTTACATATACATCTAACATCTTACCAATCGTAGCTGTTAAACTAATTGTCCTGTAGTTTCCTGTCTTCTGCCTTTCTCTTTTTTTTGGTTAATGGAGTCACATTGCCAGTTTTCCCAATTGTCTGCAACCACTTCTTAATACACTAGCATACAGTCTTTTGGGATCTGAAGAGTTGTTCAATTTACTCCTTGACTTTCTCCAATTCTTTATTTATTGCTATTGATTTTTTTTTCAAGTTCCACCATGTTAATTTAAATGAACCCCTCATTCAACTAAATATAAACCCAGTTGTCTCAAGCTCTCCTTTTATGAATGGAATCAATATTTCCAAATAGTTTAATTATATTCTGCCTTTTTGCTTATCTTATCGAAGTCATCGAGATAACTTGCCATTCATCTACGTTATATTCATCTGACATGTACTTGCTAAATCCCTTTGAAAGCCTTTTCCTTTTCTCTTATAACTCACAGTTTTGTTTAGTTTCCGGCCGTTGGCAAACTGAGAAATATTGCATTTAATTCCTTCATCTGAATCACTGATATATATTGTGAATAGTTGCACCATTTCATTGGATGCAAGGATCGACAACGAGATAGACAACAGACTCGCCAAGGCAAATAGCGCCTTTGGAAGACTACACAAAAGAGTCTGGAAAAACAACCAACTGAAAAACCTCACAAAGATTAGTGTATACAGAGCCGTTGTCATACCCACACTCCTGTTCGGCTCCGAATCATGGGTCCCTACGGCTCCTAGAACGCTTCCACCAGCGTTGTCTCTGCTCCATCCTCAACATTCATTGGAGCGACTTCATCACCAACATCGAAGTACTCGAGATGGCAGAGGCCGACAGCATTGAATCCACGCTGCTGAAGATCCAACTGCGCTGGGTAGGTCACGTCTCCAGAATGGAGGACCATCGCCTTCCCAAGATTGTGTTATATGGCAAGCTCTCCACTGGCCACCGAGACAGAGGTGCACCAAAGAAGAGGTACAAGGACTGCCTAAAGAAATCTCTTGGTGCCTGCCACATTGACCACCGCCAGTGGGCTGATATCGCCTCAAATCGTGCATCTTGGCGCCTCACAGTTCGGCGGGCAGCAACCTCCTTTGAAGAAGACCACAGAGCCCACCTCACTGACAAAAGACAAAGGAGGAAAAACCCAACACCCAACCCCAACCCACCAATTTTCCCTTGCAACCGCTGCAACCGTGTCTGCCTGTCCCGCATCGGACTTGTCAGCCACAAACGAGCCTGCAGCTGACGTGGACATTACCCCTCCATAAATGTTCGTTTGTGAAGCCAAGCCAAAGAAGAAGTTGGCACTGAAGCATTGATCCCTATGGTTCCACACTGTTCACTGCTTACCACAATAAAGTCCTATTTATTTGTGCCATTCATTTGCTGCCAATTTTTTATTTTCCAGCCCATGGAAGTATATTAATCTAAATGCCATATCCTTTGCATAATAATCTCTTATACGTGTCTTTATCAAAGACCTGAAAATCTACAGCTTCTCTCTTATCTACTTTACTAGTAGGTTGTCAAACATGATTTCCTTTTTTAATCCTGTTGATATTTTCTAAGTGACCTATTATCACATCCTTTAAATAGACTCATTTTTTTCTCTAAGATGATGTTAAAATTGCATGTACCATTAAAAGTCAATGGGTTGATCATTGTGGAGATGCTCTCAGGTGCATCTATTTCAGTGCATAAAGAACTATAGGAAAGGCAGACAAGCTTAGAGTGTGGATTGCCAAATGGAATTATGACATTGAGGCTATCAGTAAAACTTGGTTGCAGAAGGATGGGGGTGGTGTGGATGAAAGGGGGAGAAGTGGCATTGCTTGTCAGGAAAAATATCACAGATATATCAGGCAGGACAGAGCAGAGAGTTTGCCTACTGAGGCTGTATGGATAGAGCTGAGGAGCAGAAAAGGTATGACAACACTCATGAGTTTGTATTAATTGGAGGAGCACATCTGGAAAGATATAGCAGAAAACATAAAGTTGTGATAGTAGGAGACTTTAACTTTTCACCTATTGACTGGGACTCCCATTTTGTAAAAGGGCTGGTTGGCCTGGAGTTTGTCAAATGTGTTTAGGAAAGTTTTCTAAATCAATATATAGAGGTACCAACAAGAGAGAGTGCAATACTGGATCTCTTATTAGGGAACGAGACAGGACAGGTGAGGTGCTGGAGGATTGGAGGGTAGATCTCATTGTTCCATTGTTTAAAAAGGCTCTGAAGGAAACCCTGGAAATTATAGACCAGTGATCCTGATTTCAGTAGCAGGTAAATTATTGGAAGGTTTTGTAAGAGATTGGATATATAATTATTTAGATAGCCATGGATGGTTAGGGATAATCAACATGTCTTTGTGTGTGGTTAGTCATGTTTAATCAATTGCATGGAGTTTTCCGAGGAGGTACCAGGAAAGTTGACAAAGGAAAGGCTGTGGATGTTGTCTACATGGACTTTAGTAAGGCTTTTGACAAGGTCCCACCTGGGAGGTTAGTCAAGAAGGTTCAGAAACTGGGTATCCATGGTGAAGTAATGAACTGGATTTGATGATGGCTGGATGGGAGCAGCCAAAGAGTAGTGGTGGATGATTGCTTCTCAGATTGGAGGCCTGTGACTAATGGTGTGCCTCAGGGATTGGTACTGAGACCATTGTTGTTTGTCATCTATATCAATGATCTGGATGATAATGTGCGAAATTGGATCACCAAGTTTGCAGATAACATTAAGATTGGATGTGTTGTGGGCAGCGAAAAAGATTTTCAAAGCTTGTGGAGGATCTGCACCAGCTGGTAAAATGGACTGAAAAATGGCAGATGGAGCTTAATGCAGACAAGTGTGAGGTGTTGCATTTTGGAAGGACAAACCAAGAAAGGATATACACAGTAAATGGTAGAGCACTGGGGCGTGCGGTAGAATAAAGGAATCTGGGAATACAGATACATAATTCCCTGAATGTGGTGTCACAGGTGGATAGGGTTGTAAAGAGAGCTTTTGCCATGTTGGCCTTTATAAATCAAAGTATTAAGTACAGGAGTTGGGATGTTATGTTAAAGTTGTATAAGTCATTGTTGAGTCCAAATTTGGAGTATTGTGTGCTGTTTTGGTCACCTAAACTATAGGAAAGATATGAATAAAATGGAAAGAGTGCAGAGATTTACTAGGATCTTGCCCAGACTTCAGGAACTGAGTTACAGGGAAAGATTAAACAAGTTAGGCCATTTTTCCCTGGAGCATAGAAGAATGAAGGGAGATATGATAATTTTAAATTATGGGGGTGTGGGTGGGGGGGGAATAGACAGAGTAAATGTAAATAGGCTTTTTTCACTGAGGGTAGGTGAGATACAAACCAGAGGACATGTGTAAAGGGTGAAATGGGGAAAGGTTTAGTGGGAACATGAGGGAGAACTTCACACAGAGAATGGTGGGAGTGTGGTAAATGTGGGCTCAATTTTAACATGAAGATGAATTTGGACAGGTACATGGATGGGAGGGATATGGAAGGCTATGGACTGGGTGCAGGTCAGTGGGACTATACTGTTTTGGTGCTGTAATTGTTCTATGGTTCTATAGATATGTCTATAGATCTTGTTGTCCATCTCCCACTTTTAAATTGTGGAACTACATTTGTTTCTCTTCAATCTGCAGGAACTATTAAATAATGTTCAGAAATTTAGAAAATGACAACAAATTCATCCACCTTCTTCAGAGTGGTCTCTGTTACAATTCCAGGGGACAGACCCTGGAAATGTATCTGCTTTCAAGATCATTAATTTCTTCATCACTTTGTTTATTAATACTTATTTCTTTAATTCCACCTTTTAATTAGATTTTTGGTTCCACAGCATTTCTGTGAATCATTTGTGCTTTCTTCTGTGAGGACAAAAGGAAAGTTGAAGGCTCATAAGTTAAACAAGAAAATGTGCAGGTCACATACATTCAAAGGAAGTAAAGAGTTACAAACATTTTGCACCTGGGCCCTTCATCCTGAGCCATTCCTTTGCACATTTTTCCAGTTGATTTAAATCCTGTTGTAACCTTCTTTCGTGTCCATCACATCGACAATTATGGTATAATTCACAAACAAACAAATAATGCCACCTACATTCTCATTCAAATTGCTAATATATGTGAAAAACATCAAGGGATCCTGCGCAGATTCCTGTGGCACTTCACTGGTTGCAGGTTTCCAATCTGACAGAGAACTCTCTCCACTGCCACTAGCCAGTTTTGTTCCCTTATGCAGAATTGGACATTAAGGCATCCAAAGTTTGGCACTGGATATTTTAGCATTTGCATTTTGGCACCAAACATTTTGGGGCAGGACATTTTGGTGAAAAAAACAAGACTTTTGTAGCCTTTCGAATATTTTGGTGACCAGAGTTTGGCACCGGATATTTTGGCACTCACATTTGTCGACGGACATGGCATTTAATTTATTATAATTTTAATTAAATATAATGAAATAACATCTCCACACTCCCCTCACCCGTGATGACATCTCCGCACTCCCTTCCCCTCATCTGTGATGACATCTCCACACTCCCTTCCCCTCAATTGTGGTAACATCTTCGCACTCCCCTCTCCCCATGGTAACATCTCCACACTTCCATCTCTGTATTCCCCTCAACCCACGGTGAAATCCACCTGTTAGCATCAAAATTTCCTGTGCTAAACTGTGGATGCCAAACTGTGGAGGCCAAAATATCTGCTGCCAAAATGTGGATGCCAAAATGTCTTAGACCCTCCCTAATGATCTCACCTTCCTGATAATGTTTAGGTATACACCCTGCTCACCCCAATCTCTTCAGAAAATAATCAAGTACATGGGACATGATTTCCCATGCACAAAGTCATTGCTAAACCATTAGAACCTTCAATGAATAATGACCAGTCAGGTTCCTACAACTAAGCATTAGATTGGCCAAAACATTTGAAATAGTCTAAGGTTGGTTTACACCCAACATCATGGAGCATGCTCATTGAATGCAGCAGCCAAAACATTGGTCTGTACAATCTAAGATGATGAACATCTCCATTGTTTTAAACTGATCTTGGGTCTGGTCTGATCACTGAATGTGGTTTGGAAGAGCTAGCAAGAACTGGGTGTATAGTTAGGGTGAAGCAGAAAAAGCATTAATGGGAGCTGTTCTTCTCATATTCAGGACAAAACCTGGACACCAGGTACAAAATATTACTGATGCTGTTGTACATGACCAATCCCAGGCCACAGTCACTCCAACAAATATAAAGCTTTGTTTGAATCTGCAGGAGGTTACAGATCTTTACAAGGAAGGGAATGCCTTTTATGCATTGACCCTTTAAAAAGCAGTTTTGGGGAAACAGAGCAAGTTATTCTCCAAGTAAGACAGTCTCTTCCCCTGAAAAATTACTTTGAAAATCACAATAGAAATTAAAATTGAATGTCACAATATGTTAACATCATACGGAGCTATATTTTGCCAGATAAAAATAGTGTAAGAGTAATTGGAAACATTAGCTTTCTAGTTTCCTTGCTAACTCGAAAAATTATTCTTCTGTGGTTTGTGTATTTTCAACTGCACAGCACTAATTCTTTTTAAGGAGTTAAAAAAAATCAAACTCCTGGAGGAACTCAATGAGTCAGACAGCATTTGTTGGATGCTATGGATAGAGACCATTGATCGGGGCCTGATTCTGGTGGGCTAAAATTGATAGAAATTAAGTAATGGTAAAGCTTTCTGCACTCAATATGGATGTCACCTAGCACCAGTGGGATGCATCTGTGATTTTTGAGAGCAGAAATATTTTGAAGAAACTCTGGTTATATTCCTCCAAATATCTGTAGATACAGGGTTGTTTGAAGACTGGAAAACTGCACGTTATGTCCTTGTTCCGAGAGAAAGTCCCGAGATAAACCCTGTAATGATAGACCAGCCAAGTCAACTTCATTCATTGGGAAGGTTCTAGACATAATTATCAAGGAATAAAATGAGCAGTCACTTGGACAACATGGAGAAAGCCAGCCTACATTTATTAAAGTCAAAAATTGTCCAATTAATGCGATGAGAATGACTTGATGAAATAGTAGAGAGGGTCGACAAGGGAAGTCTTGTTGATGTGGTTCCTAAATGGTGCCACCTAGGGAAATGGCAATATGGATAGAAAATTGGCTAAATGATTTTTTTTGTGGATTACAAAGTGTGCAGTGAGTTTTCCAAAAGAGGTCTACAGCTTTTCTTCATACTTATTGCTGTCCTAAACTTGAGTGCACAAATTCAAGACTTCCAGATGACGCCATACTTCAATGTATAGTGAGCTGAGAAATGGGTAGGAATTCATGCTGGCAGATGAAATTAAATGTTAAATTGAATATTCAGTGTTGCATTTTGATAAGAAGAATGGGAAGTGTTAATATAAACAAAGGGAACAATCAAAACAAGTACAAGAACCACGAGATCTGAAGACTTGTGTATATAGTTTATTGAAAGTGGTAACATATATTAATGTAGACATTGAAACCAGCTAAGGGAGCCACACTTTATTTAAAAAAATGAAGTGATGAGAGATAGTACAGACGAGTTTTCAAAAATAACACCCAGGATAAGGAACATTAATTTTGTTGACAGGCTGTAGAAGTTGGGGTTATTTTCTTTGGAAGAGAAGAGGTTATGAAGGTATCTAAATGAAGCTTTTAAAAATCATGAAGAATATAGTTAAAGTAGATCTGTGGAAACTGTTGCATTGGCAGAAGAGTCAGGAATGAGAGGATATGGAATCAATATCAAAGGAACCAAGTGACATGCAGCAAATGGTCTGGGTTGGGAATGTAGCACCAGAGGTGCCAGTGGAGACAGATTTAAGTGAAGCATTGAAAAGGAAGCTGGAAGGAAAGACATGCATGGGTGTGGACCAAAGGATGGAGAATAGAACGAGATTCTTCTTTCATTGAGCCCAAATGCCTTGATCAATGAAATGGTCTCCTTCAGCAGCTTTGTCTTGCTTGTCTACACATACCTTCATTGACAGCCAGGATCTGATTCAATGACCAGGAACCAAAGTTGTGGATTGTGACATAAATGCTCCAAAGTGCAATTGGGCTCCTGCTGGTGGACTTTTGTGTAATATGCTTTGAACTCCAATTAAGGCAGACTCTATAGGAATTCATCTTATGGTTACTTACAGAACTATGGTGTTGAATTTTTAGTGGCTGCTAATCTAACGCTCCAAAAATCGGTTTAGTTGCACACTGTTATGCAACTGCAATGATGGAGTAAAAAAGGTTGAGCTCCCTCGTTCAAAAGGAACCACTGGTGCTGAGTACAGAGAACATGGAAAAAAATGAGAGTTAAGGGACAAAGAGTTTTGATCCCTATATAGTGAAAGACGAGGAAGAAGGAAATGAAGAGTTTGGAACATAAAACAAATTCAGGGTTAAAAGAGCAGGAATACGAGTCTTATTCTGAAGGTGACATTAGGATTATTTATGCTATCTAATAAAAGAAACATACTAAAAACTTAATCAAGATAAAACCTCTGAAGAAAATTGTTTATGTGGCTCATCTGTCCTTGACCAACAATGAACTTGCATTAATTTTTGGAAAGATCACTGTTGGCCCCTGAATGTCTCATAACGTCATCATTTACTCTAATTGGATTTGCAGATATTTCATGTGAGCGACTGAAGAAATAGCATCCTATTCTAAACTAGCTTTCTCAATATTTATATTCAGTTGAAGCACTTAAAAGGAGGACTAAAAATATTAAGTACATAACCATTTATAAAACTATGGGTTGAATTTCCAACACATAAACCAGGATTCTCACTGCTGACATAATCTCTATGATGCCTCAAAAATGAAAGGTCACCTCATCACGAGGAGCCACCAGATGCCTGAACTTGATCTATAGAGCAAAATTATCTCTTTCTGTGCTATAACATTCAGTGATTCTGTAGCCTTATTGTTTTGCTTCTTTGCATGTGCCTTTGTTAATGGTAAGAGTAAGTTGAAAGGGAAGAAATGAGATAAATCACTGGGCAAAGCCTGGGCTTTGAAAACTTGTGACCGGTAATTTAAAAGTTTCTGTTATTGTTAAATTAAATGTGCATTTATAATCATAATTATTTCTAGATAATTTTTAAAGACTATTTAGACAAACAACATGATAACAGGTCTTTCTGACCCCCGAGCCCGTGCTACCCGAATACCCCGATTTATCTACAACCCCCATATGTTTTGAAGGGTGGGAGGAAACTGGATTGCCTGGTGGAAACCTAAGCAGACATGGGGAGAACATACAGCCTCCTAACAGACAGATCCTAACAGATTTGAACCCGGGCCGCTGACGCTATAATTACATTGCACTAACCGCCACACTAACAGTGCCATCTAATGAAATTGTGCTACAATGCATGCTAATTATAGTTAGTCCATGATGAGGTATCATTAAAGGATACATGACCTACTATTTTAAAGGATACATGACCTACTATTTGTGGTGATTTAACACAGTAACTATATAATCTATTTATCAGATCTGGCCATTGGAATAAAAGGGCGGAATGAACCGTTCAATGATAAGTGATCATAATTAATCAATCATTCATCCCATATTCTAATGAATTTTCCTTTGAAACCTGAAAGGTAACCAAGTTTTAATCACCTCTTTCTGCAAATATCACCAATTAAAAAGTAATTCGAAACCAAATCACCAAGCTGAATGGTGCAAGAAAGTGTATAGAAATTAGGGAAATCTTCCAATTATTTAATTATGAGCAGAATTTTTCAATTATTAAGGTTATTCATACTAATTGATTATTTATAGACCATAACTTTCGAAAGTGATAAAATTTTCAAATTCACTACCATTAAAACTAAATTTGTCTTTTGATCACCAAAATAGTGGTTCTAAAACAGGATTATTATGAATTACAAAATCTTGATTAAAAGTGCAAATGGTAATCCAGCTATTATTTTTGATTAGTCTTCACATTTAACTATGTGCTAGATTTATTCTTTCATTAATTTGTGTTACAAGTTTAAAATAATACTTTTCTCCAACAAAAATAAATTGAGATTATTCTTAGGGAGCATCTATTGGAAATGGTACATCCTCCCTTCTTCTCCCCTCTCTGCTTTCCATAGGGACTGCTCCCTCCCCACCAATCACCCCTCCCCCCACCTTTCCATGTAGCCTACATCTCTTCCCTCACCAGACTTTGGGGCCCCAAACAGGCCTTTCAAGTGAAGCAACACTTGTGTATCCACAGCTTTGATTTACTGCATCCAGTGCTCCCTTTGTGGCCTTCTCTACATCAGAGAGACTGGGCACAGACTGGAAGATTGCTTTCCTGAGCAGCTTTGCTCTGACTGCACCAGTGACAGAGACCTCCCAGTAGCCAACCATCTCAATTCTGTGTCTCACTCACATACTCACATGTCTGTCCATGTCCTTATGTACTATCCACCAAGACCACCTGTAAATTGGAGGAACAACACCTGATTTTCTGTTTGGGCACTCTTCAGCCAAATGGAATTAACATCAACTTTTCCAGTTTCTAACCTGCTCTCCTCTCCCCCTCCTTCCCTTCCCTCTTCCAGCTATCCTCCCCCTCTTCCCTCTCTATTCACCCAGCCATCCCTCCTACCCTTGCTTGCTGATGTCCTCTCGCTCACTTCTCCACCTATCACCTCCTGCCTTTGAGATCACACCTCCACCCCGTACTCTTTTATTCGGAAGCCTGGTGACATGTTTCCATATCTTGATAATAGACTCAAGACCAAAATGTCAGTTATGTATAAAGGACACTGTTTGACCGATTGAGTTTCTCCAGCATTGCGTTTTTACTTCAACCATGGTGTCTACAGATTTTCGTGTCTTATTACAACTTGTTGCACCATTTTCCTAACCCTGTCAGATGGGTGTTTATCTAAAAGAGATGGTTAAATACACATTTCCATCAAAGTCTCTACTTATATTTTATCCTGCATTATTTGGACATTCAAACAGTCAGTCTGGAAATGTATCTGCAGAATGCTCTCCCTAAAATCAGGTGCAGAAAAAGGTAATGGCAGCATAACTCTAAGGTGACTCTCATCCTACTCCAACGTGAATGCTCAATTATCCTTCATTCATTCCTACTGAACTGCAGATGAAATTTCTGTTCAGAGACTAACATATATAATTTGTTCACAATTATTTCCAGTTCATTTGTTCTTTATTTATTTGTATTTGGTCTTTGATATCCCTCGTCATGCTTGACTTGCAGCTCTTATCTTTAATTTTTATGGGAACAGTTGGCCTGGAGCCTTCAGGACAGATCATTCACCCTTTAAGACTGCTCTCACATTCAACAAGGTGACCGCTGATCTTTAAAGGGATCACTTTCTCATAATCCCTTTACTTCTTGAGTTACAGTTCTCTCTCTCTGGTATTTAGAATCTAAACCACAACATCCCTCTCAAGTATTGAATAACAAAGATTCATTGCTCTCTAGCTGAAGATGTTTCTTCGTGTTTGTGTCAGGAATGACTGCTGTCTTATTTTTACAGTGAGAAGCCTCATTCTAAATATTCCAGCCAGGGGAACATTCAGAAGTGATAACACCAGTCTGACCTCATCTGGAGTTTTGTATTCAGTTTGTAGTGGCAACATTAGAGGAAGGATGAGAGAGCATTAGGAAGTTCCAGAAAAGATGAATGAGAATGACTGCTGGATGAGGAATACAGTTACAAGGATAGTCTAGAGAAGCTGGGACTTTTTCTTTAGCGGAGAAGGCAGAGAGGAGTTTTGACAGAGGAACATAAACTGACAAGGGGTATGGACAGAGAAGATAGAGGGAGGCTTTTTAAAAATCTTTTGTGAAAGAGTTGAGAACTTGAGGTTGTAGGTATAAAGTAAAGGAGAAAATAAATGAAAATGAGATGAGGAAAAGTTTTTTTTGCTCTAAGCCATTGAAATCCAGAGTACATTGTCAGCAGAAGTGATGGAATCAGGTTCCATTGTGGCCTTCCAGACGGAACTAGATAAATGCAGGTAGACCTTGACTTATAATGAGGTTTGGTTCCGGGACGTGCATCGTAAGTTTAAATGATCATAAATTGAAATAGGGGTGGAAAAATGAAGATTTGGTGAAAAAATACAAGTTGTGTTGAAAAATGTGAGATTTCACCAAAATACATGAGATTTGCCAAAAAGAAACATGAGATTTGCTGAAAAACACATGAACAAAACCATTGTAATTTTGAAATATTATATGTCAGGACATCATAAGTAGAAGTCTATCTGTATATGACTTTGGAGAAAGAGTCTGTTGTGACCTGTTTGAGGATATGCAGCACAGGTTGGTCAGAATGATATCAGGACTTAAAATATTAATTCACAAAGCAGTTATATAAATTTGGCTTTTAAAGCCTGAAATTCTATCCCCAAGAAGGTGATGTATTTCAGTATATATATTTTTTTTTAATTCAGAGTGATTTTTCATAGGTGTGATTATCAAAAACATGGAAATTATGCCAAGGGAAAGATTATGATCTAGTTGAATTATGGAATAGGTTCACAGGATAGAATTCCTACTAGAATGGCTACTTACTGCCTTTCGTACCCAAATTCAATGAACAGAATTGTTGTGATTTATGTGCAAAACACAGAAAATCTTGATCTATTCAAACTACGTAGGCTACACTGTGTGTGTATTATTCCTGAGGAGTATCAGAGGAATTCCTCTGGTCCTGATTTAGTCAAATGCTTTAATCTTGCGAAGATGAACCACCAACTAAAGTTGTGTGGTGTTCACTCCCAACAATACTCACACTGCACTCAACTGGTCATTGACGTCCTTAAACATTTCAGGGCTCTAAATGTCTATTAAAAAGGATCAACTGCATAACCTGGGATAGCACTCCAACTGCCCATTCAGAGAAAAGGAATTCACTATTGCTGGAGGTGCATGAGAGTATCCACCATTAGTGGCATTGACCTCGACTGGGATCCACTGGCATTAATGAGATTGACTGCACAGAGGTGAGCACAGGTAATAACAAATACTCTTTCACAAACCGAAGTCAAGTTTCCCCTCAAGTTGTCAGTCACAGCAGCGAGTCTTGTGACAGCTGAGCAAGAGGATCAAAATATCTCCCAGTCTGAGAGGGGGGCACTAAAAATTGCAAATGCCTCGTACTCTGTAACCTGTAATTTTGATGTCGCTTCTGATTCCTTGACACACATTTGATAATGGTCCAATCATACCTATCACAGGAAATACTTACAACTGATATCTTGATTAAATTGTGAAAAAGAAATAATCTGGACTGCTAAAATGAAGCATTTAAATTATAGCTCTGATTATCCTAAATGGTCGGAACCAGGCCTATTTCGGATAAACAATATTTTTCAGACATCTGGTCATTTTTACAAAAAGCCCAGTAGCCACAGCAAATCTCTTGTAACAATGCTTAAACAACAACGAACACAAGGGAAGGCTTTTAATTCTCACCAAAAAACAACTTGAACAAAATAAGATAAATTCAACACCAATACTCAGAGGTTTTTCCAAAATTCCAAAAATTATCAACCTGTGATAGTTCAGCTCCAAAAAAAAAATCAGATAACGGGAGTTCTGATTGTTTTAGATATACTCATTTATCCAAAATTTTTCAGAGGTGAAATTTTTCGGATAACTCAGGATTTTTGATTTTTATGAAATTCTCAATTACCCAAAAAAAAAAATTTCAGACCTGAACAGATGTCACTTCCCTGTCCAAAACAAGTTTGGTTAACTGAGGATTTCGGATAATCCAATTTCAGATAATTGGAGTTGTACTGCACTTGTTCTGAGCTTCTGACCATCATCAGTTTGGAAACAAATGTAAATAATACTGAATCTCCTGAACCTCAGATTTGGTAGGTTAACTAATGACAGGACATATTTGATTTTTATAACGACTTCCAAGCACATAAAAAGCCAAAATGATAAACCATTACCTCTATTCACTGTACGAATGTTGACTTTGATACTATTACAGAATAAACATTTCCAACTAGGCTATCTCTAGTCACATTGTCATAAGATGTAACCATTCCCTAACACAAAAGAAGCAGTGGGAGCTTGATTATCCCACAAGGGATCAAATCAATTTTGCAGAAGAAAGTTGTTATTTACACCAAACACTTACGTTGAATCAGTGTCTTTTTCTTTCTTCCGTATACCAAAAGCTTTCCTTGTACGTTTTTTCAATCCTGTGAAGTAAACACAAAGCACGTGAGCCTGACTTTTCAAGAGATCAATGGAAATTTGTTCTTCAGGTAAATTAAATTACACCATAGTTGTTTTCCTGCTTCCATCTGGTGCTTCCTTCATGTTTCCATTCTTCTTCCAGTGAATGCTAAAAAGTTATTTTAGTTGTAAAGCCAGCAATTCCAAATTTAATTTGGCCTACCAATTACTCAATTCAATGCACTTTCAAGGGATCATGATTAGAAGTGTTAAACCTTGCAAGTTCCTCTGCACATGACCCCCATGTCCACCCACCCCCCCAACACTCCCCCCTGCCACAGGAATAAGACCAATAGCAGCACATCTAGAATGAGAACAGAGGAGTCAGGTCTTTTGCTTTCCAGAATCCACAATGCTAAAATACACCAGATGGTGGCCAAATACATTGTTCTTACAGGTAGTGTACTATTGAAATTTTAGTCATAAGAGGATACATTCCCTTTTCCAAACAGGTGTGTTCTTAGTTTTTACTTTTTGCAGAACAAAAACAAAACAGTACCTTGCAATTTTGACAAATCTACTGCAAAAACAAAACCAAACTCATCAAAATAAAATGGTGTTCGTTTCACAGTTCTCAACCATGCAGATTAATGACAAAAGTTTAGTTAAAGTAGCTGAAGCATTTGACACTTTTGAAATGCACAAAATAACCAGGGAAGAAAACATCTTTCTAAAATCAGAAATAAAATTAATAGAAACTGAAAATACTCAGGTCAGGCAAAATCAAATGAGAGAGAGAAAAAGAGTTCAATAGAACGATGAACTTTCTTCAGAACAGACATATATTAACTTAGTTTGACCAATTTAGCCAGTTTTCGTGTTATGTTAAATTTACATGTGAACTTTTACCCTTAAAAGGTTCTTTTGTCAGATAGTCTACATTTCCATTTAAAATAGTGAAAGATTAATTCCAATATTTAGGAATTACAATTATGTAAAGTTACAAAAATTTAATGACTAAACTACTATTATCAGGATGGATACCCTTATCTATTAAAATGATGGGTTGAATTAATTTGATTAAAATAAACATTTTACCTAAATTTCTGTGTCTTTTTCAAGCATTTACAATTTTTATTCCTAAATCCTTTATCTTATTATATTCGATTATTTCTACTTATATATAGCAGGAGGGAAAAAAACCATATCAATAAAGCCCATCTTCAAAAAACTAAAAGTTATGGAGGATTATCACTTCCAGATTTTAGATTCTATTTTTTTTTCTTTTCTTTGGCTTGGCTTCGCGGACGAAGATTTATGGAGGGGGTAAAAAGTCCACGTCAGCTGCAGGCTCGTTTGTGGCTGACAAGTCCGATGCGGGACAGGCAGACGCGGTTGCAGCGGCTGCAGGGGAAAATTGGTTGGTTGGGGTTGGGTGTTGGGTTTTTCCTCCTTTGCCTTTTGTCAGTGAGGTGGGCTCTCCGGTCTTCTTCAAAGGAGGTTGCTGCCCGCCAAACTGTGAGGCGCCAAGATGCACGGTTTGAGGCGATATCAGCCCACTGGCGGTGGTCAATGTGGCAGGCACCAAGAGATTTCTTTAGGCAGTCCTTGTACCTTTTCTTTGGTGCACCTCTGTCACGGTGGCCAGTGGAGAGCTCGCCATATAACACAATCTTGGGAAGGCGATGGTCCTCCATTCTGGAGACGTGACCCACCCAGCGCAGCTGGATCTTCAGCAGCGTGGACTCGATGCTGTCGACCTCTGCCATCTCGAGTACTTCGACGGTAGGGATGAAAGCACTCCAATGGATGTTGAGGATGGAGCGGAGACAACGCTGGTGGAAGCGTTCTAGGAGCCGTAGGTGTTGCCGGTAGAGGACCCATGATTCGGAGCCGAACAGGAGTGTGGGTATGACAACGGCTCTGTATACGCTTATCTTTGTGAGGTTTTTCAGTTGGTTGTTTTTCCAGACTCTTTTGTGTAGTCTTCCAAAGGCGCTATTTGCCTTGGCGAGTCTGTTGTCTATCTCGTTGTCGATCCTTGCATCCGATGAAATGGTGCAGCCGAGATAGGTAAACTGGTTGACCGTTTTGAGTTTTGTGTGCCCAATGGAGATGTGGGGGTGCTGGTAGTCATGGTGGGGAGCTGGCTGATGGAGGACCTCAGTTTTCTTCAGGCTGACTTCCAGGCCAAACATTTTGGCAGTTTCCACAAAGCAGGACGTCAAGCGCTGAAGAGCTGGCTCTGAATGGGCAACTAAAGCGGCATCGTCTGCAAAGTGTAGTTCACGGACAAGTTTCTCTTGTGTCTTGGTGTGAGCTCTCAGGCGCCTCAGATTGAAGAGACTGCCATCCGTGCGGTACCGGATGTAAACAGCGTCTTCATTGTTGAGGTCTTTCATGGCTTGGTTCAGCATCATGCTGAAGGAGATTGAAAAGAGGGTTGGTGCTAGAACACAGCCTTGCTTCACGCCATTGTTAATGGAGAAGGGTTCAGAGAGCTCATTGCTGTATCTGACCCGACCTTGTTACTGGGTGATTAATATACATAATTTACTTTTATTATTACATTTGGATAAGTCAGTGAATTGGAACTGAAATTTTCTAAAAAAAAGACTTCAATGTTGGCGTTTCTAAGATTTTTCATACCATTTTCCTTTTATAAATTGATACACAATCTGTTATTGAGAAATAGGTTGAGAATATGGCTCAATTTAGGTAATTCTTTTGGTTTACTAGTTTTTCCTCTGGCTAATCCAATGGTAGATCATCATCTTTTTTTCAGCAGTCCCTGCTGGACACAAGTTTTAAGGAATGGTATAGATTAGGTCCTTGCATCTGATGAAATGGTGCAGCCGAGATAGGTAAACTGGTTGACCGTTTTGAGTTTTGTGTGCCCGATGGAGATGTGGGCTGGTAATCATGGTGGGGAGCTGGCTGATGGAGGACCTCAGTTTTCTTCAGGCTGACTTCCAGGCCAAACATTTTGGCAGTTTCCGCAAAGCAGGACGTCAAGCACTGAAGAGCTGGCTCTGAATGGGCAACTAAAGCGGCATCATCTGCAAAGAGTAGTTCACGGACAAGTTTCTCTTGTGTCTTGGTGTGAGCTTGCAGGCGCCTCAGATTGAAGAGACTGCCATCCGTGCGGTACCGGATGTAAACAGCGTCTTCATTGTTGGGGTCTTTCATGGCTTGGTTCAGCATCATGCTGAAGAAGATTGAAAAGAGGGTTGGTGCGAGAACACAGCCTTGCTTCACGCCATTGTTAATGGAGAAGGGTTCAGAGAGCTCATTGCTGTATCTGACCCGACCTTGTTGGTTTTCGTGCAGTTGGATAATCATGTTGAGGAACTCGCCAAGGCAAATAGCGCCTTTGGAAGACTACACAAAAGAGTCTGGAAAAACAACCAACTGAAAAACCTCACAAAGATAAGCGTATACAGAGCCGTTGTCATACCCACACTCCTGTTCGGCTCCGAATCATGGGTCCTCTACCGGCACCACCTACGGCTCCTAGAACGCTTCCACCAGCGTTGTCTCCGCTCCATCCTCAACATCCATTGGAGCGCTCACACCCCTAACGTCGAGGTACTCGAGATGGCAGAGGTCGACAGCATCGAGTCCACGCTGCTGAAGATCCAGCTGCGCTGGATGGGTCACGTCTCCAGAATGGAGGACCATCGCCTTCCCAAGATCGTATTATATGGCGAGCTCTCCACTGGCCACCGTGACAGAGGTGCACCAAAGAAAAGGTACAAGGACTGCCTAAAGAAATCTCTTGGTGCCTGCCACATTGACCACCGCCAGTGGGCTGATAACGCCTCAAACCGTGCATCTTGGCGCCTCACAGTTTGGCGGGCAGCAGCCTCCTTTGAAGAAGACCGCAGAGCCCACCTCACTGACAAAAGGCAAAGGAGGAAAAACCCAACACCCAACCCCAACCAACCAATTTTCCCTTGCAACCGCTGCAATCGTGTCTGCCTGTCCCGCATCGGACTGGTCAGCCACAAACGAGCCTGCAGCTGACGTGGACTTTTTACCCCCTCCATAAATCTTCGTCCGCGAAGCCAAGCCAAAGAAGAAGAAAAGAAAGAAAAATAGATTAGGTATCCAAAGTTATAAGGATCTTTTTATTCGATATAATTTTGCCTCCTTTGAACAATTAACAGCCAAATTTAATCTTTCTAATGGGTTTTTTTTAAAGATATTTACAAGTTAGACATTTTGTTTTCTGATTTTCCTCGAATCTCAAATACTAATATTCTTGATTTTTTTTAATTTATGGTTTTTTTCATGGCGGATAAATATCATATTTATAATGATTTATTGGATTTAAGTTCAGCTTCAATGGCTGGGATCAAGAGTGATTGGGAAGGAGATTTGAACATAACATTTTCAGATGAAGATTGGTACTCTACTCTCAACTTGATTCATGATTCTTCATTTTGTGCAAGGCATTGTTTATTACAATTTAAGGTGGTACACAGAACTCCTATGTCCAAACTTAAATTATCTCATTTTTATGCAGATATTCATCCACTTTTTTTGATGTGTAATATGTTTGCAGTTTCACTGATCTATATGTTTTAAGAGTGCCAAAATTTAGAGAGATTTTAGAGAGACATTTTCCAAACTTTATCAGTGATTTTTAAGATTAATATAGATGATCAAGCGTAAGCGAGCTTGGCGTATATTAAGAAAATGAAAATTGATGTTGCTTTTTGACAAGAAACACATTTGAATCTGAAGGAAATTATGAAATTAAAGAGGGATTGGGTTGGGCATGCATATTCTTCTTCATTTAATTCTAAGGCTAAAGGTGTAGCAATTTTGATACCTAAAAAATTATCTTTTGAATTACAATCAATGGAGGAAAAGGTAGGATGTATTCTTAAATTGAATTGTAAGATTTTTAGTGAATTCTGGACTTTACTTAATATTTATGCCCCAAATGTAGATAATGAAATATTTATTTCAGATGCATTTTTATATTTGGGTCAGGCTAATAATAATATTTTAGTTGGTGGTGATTTTAATTGTGTTTTGGAACCTTTATTGAATAAATCTCTGAAGAAAGTTAAGAAATCTAAGATGGCAGTTCAGGTTCAAGCATTGATGAAAGATCTTAATTTAGTAGATATTTGGAGATGTCTTAATCCGACAGAGAAAGATTTCTCCTTTTATTCATTTAGAAATGAATCGTTTTGAAAGATTAACTTTTTTTTAGTATCGGCACATTTACAAGGGAAGATACAACAAGCGGAATATAATTGTAGGGTGATTTCAGATCATTTTTTGTTATATTTTACATATGCAACTTCTGAGAAAATTCAAGTGGCCTATCGTTGGATGTTTAATACTATGTAGTTAAAAAATATGGAATTTATTGATTTTTTGAAAAAGCAAATTAATTTTTTTTTAAAGAAAATTCTAATTCTGTTCAAAGTAAGTTTGTATTATGGGATGCTATGAAAGCTTATTTGAGAGGACAAATAATTAGTTATACTTCTAAAATGAAAAAGAATTGATTAAATTAGAGTCTTGACTGAGAGAAACAGATTGCTGAGTTAGAAAAGGAATTTCAGAAAGATGCTACTGAAGATCAGAAAATAGAATTATCTAGGTTGAAATTGGAATATAATACTTTACAATCTTATCAATTTGAATGTGTGATTAATAGGACTAAGCAACGGTATTTCGAATGGGGAGAGAAAGACATATGGTATTGGCATGGCAATTAATGAAAGAACAGGTTTTGAGGACTATTAATGCTGTTAGACAGAATTCTCTTATTATAAACCTCGTGAGATTAATGATGAATTTTGTTCATTTTATTAAAAGTTATATACATCTGAAAAAAAAACAAGAAATTGGATCGATTGATCTTTTTTTATTACAGTTGAATTTACCGATATTAGAGGATGCAGATATACAGGAGTTAGAGGAACCATTTACTGATTCAGAAATTAAAATGGCTATGATGGAAATGCCGAACGGTAAATCGCCTGGTGATGTTGGATTTTCAGTTGATTTTTATAAAATCTTTTACGATGATTTCTCTACAGTGTTTGGGGATGTATTATGTCAAGTTGGAGAACATTATGAATTACCTGAGTCTTGTTCTATTGCTTTAATCACAGTAATTCCAAAGAAAGATACAGATCCTTTGAAAGTATCTTCATATAGACCAATTTCATTGTTAAATGTAGATTATAAAATAATAGCTAAAATATTAGCGAATTGATTGGCTAAATTTTTACCTAAGTTGATTCATATGGATCAAACAGGTTTTATAAAGAATAGATATGCCTCAGATAATATTTTGCACGTGATTAGTTTGATTAATAGATTTCGACAATTTTTAGACCACCCGATGGTGATATCTTTAGATGCAGAAAAAGCATTTGATAGAGTTGAGTGGAATTTTTTGTTTAAAGTTTTGGAGAAATTTAAGTTTGGTCCTTTTTTTATTGGTTGGATTAAGGCTTTATATAGTAAATCTGAATGTTGATTATCAATCTTTATATAAATTAAATTATGTTCCATTAATAAAAAAAATTAAAACTGATTTGATTAAATGGGAAGATTTACCTATTAATTTATTGGGTAGGATAAATACAATTAAGATGAATATTTTTCTGTGTATCCAATATTTGTTTCAATCTATTCTGTATTTACTTGATAATTTCTTTTTGAGATTTGAATAAAATGGTTAGGGAATTTTTATGGAGAGGTAAATTTTCGAGAGTAGCTTTGAATAAATTAATTTGGAAATATGAGTTAGGAGGATTACGTTTACCACATTTTCAAAATTATTATGAAGCAGCCCAACTTAAATTTATTAGTTCCTTAATGGATTTGGAACGGCCTCCTAGTTGGGCCAAAATTGAGATGGCAAATATTTCTGAATTTGAAATACATCAATTTTTGTTTAGATGGAATATAAATTTGTTACAGCAATATAATGTGCCTATACTAAAACATTTAATGAAGCTATGGATTAAGAAAAATAAAATGATAAGCTCTAGGGCTGAATTATCAGCTTTGACTCTGTTGTATAATAACCAACTTATTTCTTTTTCAATACATAATCGAAGTTTATTGCATTGGAGATTTAAAGGTGTGAAGAATTTAGGAGATTGCTTTGAAGAGGGTAAATTTTTTATCTTTTAACCAGATGAGGGACAGTTTTGGTGTTGATAAAAACTCTTTGTTTCTCTATTACCAAATTCGATCTTTGGTAAAACGTACATTTGGTGAAGATATGATTTTACCTGAAATGACTAAATTTGAGATTTTTCTTATGAAGGTACCAGAGAAAGGTTATATTTCATCGATGTATCAAATGTTACAGGATGGTATGGATAAAAAGGGTTGGAATAGGTCTAGATGTAAATGGGAAGCGAGCATTGGTTTTTATTTTTTTCCGAGGATGATTGGTTAGATATTTGTTATGACAGTGTAACTAGATTGATAAATGCACGTTATGCAATGATTAACTATAATTTTTTACATCAATTATATTTAACACCTGAAAATTTTAAAAAGTATGGTTTTCATGAATCAGATTTGTGTTTTAGATGTGGTAATTTTGTTGGAACTTTTTTTCATGCTGTTTGGTCATGTTTGGTCTTTTTCTTTCTTCCGTATACCAAAATCTTTTTGGAAGAAAATTCAATTGCTTTTAGAATAACTGTATAAGATTAAAATACTTTTAGATCTGACAGTGTTTTTATTGGGTAGTTTGCAATCTTTGAAAAGTTTGGGATTAGATAAGTTTCAACTTGCTTTTGTATATTTAGCTTTATCTGTAGCAAAAAAAATGTATTGCTAGTACGTGGAAAGATACAAATATGATTGATATTAATAGATGGCATAATGAGATGAAATATTGTTTAATAATGGAAAAAATTACATACGTTTCACGTGATAATTATAGTTTTTTATTAATAAGTGGTTGTTATATTCAGAATATTTACATTTCAATTTAAATTGATTAGTTCTTAATATGTATATTTAATTTTTTTCTTTTTTTTTCTTTCTTTATGGCTCTCCTTAGGAGAGTTGGCTGAAGGGGGGGGGGTTCTTTTCTTTTTTTTCTTTATATATAAAAATAACGTTCATGTTTAGGGTTAATTGTTGTATATGTTATGTACTAATTGTTTTTTGAACGACATAAATAAAGTTTAAAAAAAAGATTAATATAGAACCTTATTCATTAATTGGTTTGTTTGGTTTTTAATGTGAGTCAGATATACCTCTGTCTGCAACTGAGGAGAAAGTTTTAACCTTTACTACACTGTTAGCCAGATGAGCAATATTTTTGAAATGGAAAGATGACAGTGTTTATATGATGTAATGTCCTATTGAAGCTTGCAGAGAATTAGATACAACATTAAAGATAGAAAGTTTCAATTTGTCAAGATATGGGTCCATTCATAGAACAGTCTCATGATTGGAAGAACTATGAATATTGAATGTTGTGGAAATTCTCTGTCCGATGTCTGGGGGTCGCCATCAGATTCACAATTTCCGTCCTCGAATACAATATTTACTTCAATTGATTCCAATTTCAATTCCTTAAAAAACTTTTTAAGGAATTAAATGTTTGCGTTAGAACATTTTTATGGAATGGGAAAATAGCTAGGGTTTCTTTGGAGAAATTGATGTGGAAATATCATTTAGGAGGTTTACAGCTCCCCAATTTTATGAATTATTATAAAGCAGCACAGTTGAGATTTATTAATGTAGTTTATGATTTAAATCATGTTCCAGCATGGATGAATAGAGAACTTGATAAAATAGGACAAATAGATTCACAACACTTTATTTATAAATGGAATGCAAGATTGTTAATAGCAAATAGAGAAACACCCATGTGAAACATTTACTTGAATTTTGGAATAAAATTGATGAAGAGGTTGGAGGAAGGGGTTTAATGTCTGGAAGAACACCTTTATTTCAAATAGACATTCCATTTTCTATGGAAATTTTGTTTTAAATTTGGAAAAATTGTGCTATTAAGAAAATTAAAGATTGTTTTGAAGTTGGGAAATTTATTACTTTTAGTAGAATGAAGGAAAGTTTAAGATATGGGAAAAACAATTTTGTTATTATCAAATTAAGAGATTTTTGGTCAAGATTTAGTATTACCAGTGGAAACAGAAGTAGAACTATTATTAAGTTATAAGGATGTAAAGACATTTATTTCAGAGATGTATAAATTATTACAAAAGAAGGCTCAAAAAAGGAGTTCATAAATCAATCAGCCACTTCTCAGCCGAACTCTGTTTCCTGTCTTCTGTACTATCCAGAACATGCCCAACCTTCATGTGATCTGCAAACTTACTGATCTTTTTCATCCTGGTCAATTATATAAAAAAATTAATTTAAGTTTAGAATCTACAAAATAGAAGACAGTTAATACTTATCCCAAAAATGTGATCTACAATAGAATTTAATGGAATTACTTTGTATATAGCTTAACATTTGTTTCCCCTGTCAATTGTTACAAGATTTTTCAGACAATTGGTGCTGGTTTCAGCCACAGGAATGTCAACTTGGGTTGTACATACTCATGGAAGTTTAATTATGTGATGTTGGATCATGATGCCTGTTATTTATGAATATAAACATTGTATTTATCATTTAAAGTTATGCACTTTGCCTCAATATTTACCTCTGACTACTGTGCTAAAAAAATGCTCATAGCAGAATGCAAGATGTATTATATTACAGTACAATGTTGAACTTATTCAGGATTTGGGAAAGGGGTTGTGAAAAGGAATGCCATCAAAAAGGTGGCCAACCTTTTAATTTTTAATTTAGACATACAGCAGGGTAACAGGCCATTTTGGCCCATGAATACGTACTGGGGATGTAGATTAATTGGGGGGCACTGACTTGTGGGCCAAAATGGGGATGATAATTTTAGGACTGAAGGTTGAGGTACCTAGCCAGTGCCAGAGGTAATAAAAACATCCCCTAGAGCTTGAAGATTTGAAAGAGGGAAGACCTAATTCTGATTCCTGTGGAAAACATAATATAAGATCAATTAAGACAAAGTTCTGGTGAGAGAATTTGAGGAGCTAGAGTAAATGATAAAAAGCTGAATATCAGGGTTCCCAATCCCTGGGCTACCGTCTATGCCACATGGATTGGTGGGGAGACACATGAAGAATAACCATCAGAGAATGGGTGAAGACGTTTCAATACAAGGGGTCATAGAACTAATATTATGGATAGCAGGACAATCCCCTTGGAATGCACAGTTGCCAGTGAATTATCTAAGGCAGTTAGGCCATGGCTGCAAGCTAATATGGGAGGAAGAGAGTTCCAATAAAACTGTTCATAATCCTGAAGAAAAAAATTAAGGCTGTAAAGCAGCTATCTGAGGAAAATTACACAGGATAATCAAGAAATGAAACTTATTAGTAAACAAGACCACAGTTGGGAAAAATGGCAGGGATAAAATTAAATGTGCTATATCTATACATATGGAGCATTCACAAACGAGTGGGATTATTTGCACAAAAAAAAAGATAAAGAGAGAATTTGTAGCCATTAATCACAAGACTAAGTATTGAACCTCTCTCAACCTGTTTTATGTTGCAGGGTTAGGAATAGGTTAGGAATAAGATATTGCAACATATTTCTTTGGCTTGGCTTCGCGGACGAAGATTTATGGAGGGGGTAAAAAGTCCACGTCAGCTGCAGGCTCGTTTGTGGCTGACAAGTCCGATGCGGGACAGGCAGACACGATTGCAGCGGTTGCAAGGGAAAATTGGTTGGTTGGGGTTGGGTGTTGGGTTTTTCCTCCTTTGCCTTTTGTCAGTGAGGTGGGCTCTGCAGTCTTCTTCAAAGGAGGTTGCTGCCCGCCAAACTGTGAGGCGCCAAGATGCACGGTTTGAGGCGTTATCAGCCCACTGGCGGTGGTCAATGTGGCAGGCACCAAGAGATTTCTTTAGGCAGTCCTTGTACCTTTTATTTGGTGCACCTCTGTCACGGTGGCCAGTGGAGAGCTCGCCATATAACACAATCTTGGGAAGGCGATGGTCCTCCATTCTGGAGACGTGACCCATCCAGCGCAGCTGGATCTTCAGCAGCGTGGATTCGATGCTGTCGACCTCTGCCATCTCGAGTACTTCGACGTTAGGGGTGTAAGCGCTCCAATGGATGTTGAGGATGGAGCGGAGACAACGCTGGTGGAAGCGTTCTAGGAGCCGTAGGTGGTGCCGGTAGATGACCCATGATTCGGAGCCGAACAGGAGTGTGGGTATGACAACGGCTCTGTATACGCTTATCTTTGTGAGGTTTTTCAGTTGGTTGTTTTTCCAGACTCTTTTGTGTAGTCTTCCAAAGGCGCTATTTGCCTTGGCGAGTCTGTTGTCTATCTCATTGTCGATCCTTGCATCTGATGAAATGGTGCAGCCGAGATAGGTAAACTGGTTGACCGTTTTGAGTTTTGTGTGCCCGATGGAGATGTGGGGGGGCTGGTAGTCATGGTGGGGAGCTGGCTGATGGAGGACCTCAGTTTTCTTCAGGCTGACTTCCAGGCCAAACATTTTGGCAGTTTCCGCAAAACAGGACGTCAAGCGCTGAAGACCTGGCTCTGAATGGGCAACTAAAGCGGCATCGTCTACAAAGAGTAGTTCACGGACAAGTTTCTCTTGTGTCTTGGTGTGAGCTTGCAGGCGCCTCAGATTGAAGAGACTGCCATCCGTGCGGTACCGGATGTAAACAGCGTCTTCATTGTTGGGGTCTTTCATGGCTTGGTTCAGCATCATGCTGAAGAAGATTGAAAAGATGGTTGGTGCGAGAACACAGCCTTGCTTCACGCCATTGTTAATGGAGAAGGGTTCAGAGAGCTCATTTCTGTATCTGACCCGACCTTGTTGGTTTTCGTGCAGTTGGTTAATCATGTTGAGGAACTTTGGGGGACATCCGATGCGCTCTAGTATTTGCCAAAGCCCTTTCCTGCTCACGGTGTCGAAGGCTTTGGTGAGGTCTACAAAGGTGATGTAGAGTCCTTTGTTTTGTTCTCTGCACTTTTCTTGGAGCTGTCTGAGGGCAAAGACCATGTCAGTGGAACATATACCACTTTTAGAAAGGCAAAATGGAACAGAAAATGGGCTAGCACTGATAATAAATAAGATAAAGAGTAGAGAAAGGATCTTGGAGAGGAAAATCAGAATGTATTGAAGTTATAGGTGTTTCATCTTGTATTCATATGTGTGAGTTCTTAGACAACACATAGAAAGGAAAAGGTTCTTTATTTTAAAGTTGTTGTAAAGAGCAGCATGAGGCTGCAAGTTTCCATTACAGATCTGCATACTGTGTATCAGCCCCCTGCTGGTAGCCAAGTCTAATTACTAGTGGCCATGCAACCATGATCACTATCATTGCATCTCCCTTTATTAAAACAAAAGTAGCTTACTTTTAACTAACATGTTTTCTTTATATAACTCTGGAATTTTAACTTTAACACCAAGAACTTACATTTTCATTATTATCAACATTGTTAACATTTTTAAAATTTGTTTTGTGTTCACATTTACATACACTAAAACTTGTAAAGCAAATAAGATAGCACTACTTCATTCTATAACAGGAGTCTTTAAATTTGCTCAATGAGTCTATTAGGAGGATTCACGTGTCTTGATGATCTCCTGATCAATTGTCATTGAACTGAGTTGTTGCCTCAAACGATGTCTTCTCAGATGTGCATTCAGGTTGTTCAACAATATCCACCTTCCATCAACTGTGGCTGGTCCCATTTGAAGATCTTGATGATTTATTCACAGAACAGCGCCTTCATCTCTCTGAACGGTGTATGATCTTGGTTGGACTTCACTAAGGACAATTCCTTTCTGAGTCCTTAAGTTCGTTTTGTCTTTTATCCTTACTTGGTCACCAGTGTAGAGCTCCGCTTTTCTCTCTGTTGTTCTTTGAACTTCCTCACTTTCTCCCCCTTTTTTGTTCTCCTGAATGGGTAGATTTGATCTTAGCCTACGTCCAATAAGGAGTTGTGCTGGTGACATACCACACTTGAGCAGCGTTGTGTGGTATACTAGCATGCTCTGGTAGAAGCCTGTTCTACTGTCTTTTGCTTTGTTCGTCAGTCATTTCACTATCTGTACTAATTTGTGGAAAATTAGGACTTGATGTGGTGGGTACAAATTCCCACTCTTTGGCAAACTGTCATAACTTTAAATTGAAAAACTGGGGTCCATTGTCTGTGAAGTCCTTGCTTGCCATGCGAGAATATGGCTTTCATACCTGTTATTACAGAATCTGCAGTGGTGGTGTTCAGTTTACACACGTCTGGATACAGGGAGTAGTAGTCTGTGACTACAAGATAGTCCTTCCCTTGACATTTGAATAGGTCAGCGCCTACCTTCTGGTAAGGTCTGTATAGTGCTGGGTGTGGCTTTAGTGATCTTGTAGGATTGCTTGCTTGATATTTCTGGTTTGATACTTCATTTGTTATACCATTGTTGATTCTTGGCCAATACATCACCTCTCGTGCTCTTTTTTTTACACTTTTCAATTTTGAGATGTCCTCCATGGATCATTTTTAGCATCTCTTTTCTCAGACTCTTTGGGATAAGGATTTTACTTCCTTTGTAGATTACATCTTCAGCCACTGATAGTTCCGCCCTACAGTTCCAGTACTCTGCAACGTCAGGTGAGCAGTCCTGCTTCATGTTGGGCCATCTATCCAAGATGTTTTTTCTCAGTTGTCTCAGTGCTCCATCTTTGTTTGTCTCTGACTTTATAAGCTCCATTTTTGCATCTGATATGGGCAGTGCACTTGTGATCATGTCACAAAAGCATTCACGCCTTCATCCATTTTGGTATTTGCGGGCTCTCTCATGTCAACAGCTCTAGACAACATGTCTGCTGTGTACATTAGCTTACCTGGAATGTATGCCATTCCATCAATCTTTGTATTCTAAGTGGACATTCATTTAATGGCTTTTTGAACAATGCAATCAAGGGCTTATGGTCAGTCTCTACACTGATTGCTTGTCCTGACACAATCTGATTAAATTTTTCACTGGTGTATGTGATGCTGAGCAGCTCCTTTTCAATTTGAGTGTATCACGTCTCATGTGATGCATATGCAGTGGGGTGCCAGTCATTATATTTTTGCAGAAGAACTGCACCGAGCCCACTATGTGATGCATCTGATGATATCTTGATGGGTCTTGCTGGGTCGTAAAATCTCAGAACTGGTTCCTCTGTGAGCAGTTTCTTTAGTTCCCTCCATGACTTTTCATGCTCAAGATTCCACTCCCATTCAATGTTCTTTTCTGTTAGTCTTCACAATGGAGCCATCTTTTCTGAGAGGTTGGACATGAATTTAACCATAGTTGAATAGTTGACCATTCCATTAAACCTCTGTATGTCCTTATTGCATTGTGGCCTTGGCATGTTCCCAATGGCGGACACTTTTCTGGGATCTGGGCTGATGCCCTCACTGCCAATAATATCTCCTACAAATGTTAGTTATGTCACCCTGAGCTGACATTTCTCTCTATTCAGCTTCAGGTTTGCTTTCCTTGTTGCTTCCAGCACTTTCCTTAATCTCCCATCATGCTCCATTCTTGTGGTTCCCTATACTATGACATCATCCATTGAGGTATCAACTCCATCCAGGTGCTCTTAGACTATATGGATAGTTTTGTGGTAACCTTAGGAATCTTTATCTGACAGATGGACTATTGAATGTGCACAGTCTTGAACTTGCTTCATCCAATTTCAACTGCCAAAATCTTGATGATGCATCTAATTTGCTGAAAAACTTTGCGTTTGCAAACTGTGACATGATTTTTCATGTGTCGGAAGCTTAAAGTGTTCTCTCTTTATTGCTCCGTTTAGATCTCTTGGATCCAAGCAAATTCTATGCTTTCCATTCTTTCTGTCCACAACAACAAGTGAACTCACCTACTCCGTTGGCTCATCTATCTTCTGAATCATATTCAGGCTTTCCATCCTGTCCAACTCTGCTCTTAGTTGCTTTTCTTCATTGATGTACTATCTGTGGCACATGTTTATCCACTCTGATCAAGTGTTCTCCTGGAAGGCAGCCTGGACCCTGAAATAGGTCATTATACTCTTTCATGAGTTCCATCATAGACTCTCCTTCTCTTTTCACGAGGACTCTTTTTACCAGGTTCAGTTTCTCACAGGCTGTTAAACCTGTACATCCTTTGGTACCACGATGAACGCTAGCATGTACTCTTTGTCCTTGTGTTTCACTTTGACCATGCATTCTCCTTATACTGGTATATCAGTACCTAAATATACTGTCACCTTCACTTTTGTTCCATACATCTTTGGTCTTGGTCTAATCTTCTTAAAAATCAGTCTCTGATATTAGATTAATTTGTTCTCCAGTTTCCAATTTAACTGAAATGTATATGTCATTCACTTTTAATCTCAACATCCAGTCTCTGTTTTCATTCTTGTTTTTAGTCACAACATCTACATAGAATTCCTCTATCTTCCTTTCTTCTACTGCATGAACTTTGCTTTGTTGCACTTGGTTCCTACAGCAACTGGCATAATGGCTGCTTTTGTTGCACAGGTAGCACATTTTACCATATGCTGGACATTTTTTCGGTAGCACATCGACGACGTGGCTTTCAACGTCCCTTTCATTTTTGTTCCCTGGCCACGCCTCTCTTTCCACTTCAGCGCACTTTTTGTTAAACAGTTTATGTCTATTCTTGCTCACTGCATCCACATTGCACCTAGTTTCACTGAACAGGTCTTTTGCCTGCGTTTTAACAGTTTCTGCAGCTCGACAGAGTGCTATGGCTTTTTCCAGGTCTAGATTTTGCTCTCTTAGCAGTCTTTCCTTTAGATTATTATCTGGAATACCACACAAAAGTCTGTCTTTTATCAGCGAGTCAGTCAGTCCACCAAATTCACACATTTTGCTTCTGTTTCTCACATACTGATCAATACTTTCCATTTCCTGTACACATGAAAAATCTGTGCCTCTCAAATGTCATGTTACGTTTCGGTGTGCAGTATGTCTCAAACTGTTCCATTATTTTTTTCAGTTTCATTTGGTCTCCTTCAGCAGCAAATGTGAAGTTATTATACACCTCCAGAGCTTCATCACCCACGACATCCAAGAAAACTGATGCTTTAACTTTATCACTTTTCTCATCAGCTCCAATTGCCACTAAATACAATCCAAAATGCTGTTTAAATCTGTTACAATTTTCAGCTACCTTACCTGTCAGCTGAAATTTCGCCGGTGGATGTAATCCTTGCATTTTTCACTGTGTTAGCTTCTCTTCACTGATCAGTTGCTGACTTTAGATTTTACATTTTAAAGTATTTCCTTCTAATTTCTTATCTCACTTCTGATGCCATGTTTCAACTTGTATTCATATGTGTGAGTGGTTAGATAACACATCGATGAAGGAAAAGGTTCTTTACTTTAAAGTTGTTGTAAACAGCACCATGAAGCATGCCAAGAGGCTGCAAGTCTCCATTACAGATCTGCATACTCTGTGTCAACCCCCTGCTGGCAGCCAAGTCTAACCAAACAGTAAAGCATTGCTAGTTGCATTGCAACCATGATCATTATCATTACATAGGTGAACCCTCAATAGAGTGAAGTGAACAAAGCATGACAGGTCAACTTCAAAGGCTTTGTAATAATCTCCAGGTCATCAGAATATGAATGAAGAAATTAAAGTAAAATCTAGACTACAAAGAATACACTCTGTTCTCATTTTTGCCATCGAGAAAGAGGTATAGAGTAGGTGCCACAAGACTCGTACCAGCAGGTTCAAGAGCAGTTTCTGCCCCTCCACCCTCAGACTATTAAACTACAAACTCAATCAGAGACTCGCTTAAGGACTTGTGGTAGCGCACTCTCTCATGGCAAACCAGCCCCATGTGTAACACCACGTGGCGGGGCAGCCATGGAAAGATGGCGCTGTCAGGGTTTTCTCCCTGCCTCAAGTCTCCTGCCCAGTGAGCACCTGGGGCAGTGATTATGATGTCACAATGCATGAAGTGACTGAGCTCATGTTGCCCTTAAAAGGGCGCGTGCTGAATTTGAATAAAAAGAGTCACTAGCGACTTTCAATGTGATGGCTGGGTCTTTCTTGGTTGTGTCCAGCACTACATTGGTGACCCTGACGTGATATGAACACAAAGCCTTATTTTGCATCTTATTAATTACTGAATATTCATATTTTTATGTATTGCATAGTTTGTTTATATTTCTTTCTTTGGGGTGGCACGGTTGGCCTAGTGGTTAGTGCAATGCCTTTACAACACCAGCGATCAGGACTGGGGTTCAAATCCCACACTGTAAGGAATTTCTACATTCTCCCCGTGTCTTTGTGGTTTTTCCTGGGGGCTCTAGTTTCCTCCCACCATTCAAAGCGTACCGGGGTCGTTGGTTATTTGGGTGTAATTGTGCGGCACAGACTCGTGGGCTGAAATGACCTGTTACCACGCTGTATGTCTAAATTCTCCCTTTTGTACATGTATCTTTTCTTGAGTACAATTTTTTGCACTATTAACAAGTAGAAATTTTGTCTGGCTTGCAATAAAGAATCTCAGGGTTGTGTGTTTGTCATCTAATTTGTTGTCAGAGCCAAAAACAATCTTACATTCAAGATATGGAATAAATGTAGGAGTTTGTGAAAACAGTACTTTAAGGAACCTACTCTTGAGTCGAAGCTTAATTTTTATAGATAGGTATCAATGAACATTTTTACAGTCACATTTTAGTTATAAATCCCAGTTAGAGATACAATAGGTAGAAATAACTAATTGCTATGAGGAGTAAAATGTATACTGGAAAAATAGCATAATGATGGTTATCTTGAAAAATTACAGATAGCCTTGGATTGAAAGAAGCTAAAATTTTGTCAAAATAGGAAGAGATCTTTAAAAATCGGAAACAGATGAACAAGAAGTTGACAAAGGAAAGAAAATAACACATTAAAAATAAAAGAGATTGGGAAAGGATCTAAACTGTTGCCCGACATGGCATTAATCAGAAAGTGATAATTCTTTAAGGTGTTTTTGCTTCTCTAGTCTTATCCCTCTCAGTTACATATCCCTGTAGTCTCAACCCTCACAGATACACACACTGGTAGTCTCAGCACTCACATGTATGTATCCCAGTAGACTCAACACTCACAGGTATGTATCCCAGTACTCACAGGTATGTACCTGGGTAGTCTCAGCACTCACAGATTTGTACCCCGATAGTCTAAGCACTCGCAAGTATGCACCCCAGAAGTCTCAGTACTCACAGGTTTGTACCCTGGTAGTCTAAGCACTCACAGGTATGTACCCCGGTAGTCTCAGTACTCACAGATTTGTACCCCAGTAGTCGTAGGACTCACAGATTTGTACCCCAGTTTTCTCAGGACTCACAGGTATGTACCCCAGTAACCTCAGCACTCACATTTATGTACCCCAGTAATTACAGCACACACAAGTATGTACCCTGATAGTCTCAGCACTCACAGGCTTGTACCCTGGGATTCACAGTACTCACAGGAAGGTACTATGATAGTCTCAGCATTCACAAGTATGTACTCCGGTTGTCTCAGTACTTACAGGTATGTACCCCAGTAATCTCAGGACTCACTAGTATGTACCCCAGTAATTTCAGCACACACAGATATGTACCCCAGTAATCTCAGTATTCACAGGTATGTACTCCAATAATCCAGATACTTACAGGTATGTATGCCAGTAAACACAGCACTCACAGATTTGTACCCCGGTAGTCTCAGCACTCACAGGTACGTACTCCGGTAGTTTCAGTACTCACAGTTTGGTATTCTGGCAATCTCAGCACTCACGGGTATGTACCCCAGTAGTCTTAGCACTCACAGTTTTGTACTCTGGTAGTCTCAGAACTCACAGGTATGCACCCCAGTAGTATCAGAACTCACAGGTATGTACCACAGTAGTCTCAGTACTCAGCAATATGTACACCAGTAGTCTCAGTATTCACATGTATGTACCCCAGTAATTACAGCAAACACAGGTATGTACCTGTCCTGGGTAAACTTGTACCTCTCAATTTGTTCGTTTTAGATTGGTCACAGTGTTTGAGCTACCGAAAGAAAATAGACACCCACACCGAGAGCTGTTCAGTTTATACAAATGTTTATTACAAATTCAAAAGCTGATTTCAACCTACAATATGCTAGCCCTTCCCAATTATACTTATCAACGCCTGGACTGGTCCCAACTGCCGAAGTGAGGCAACGACTGCCGGTAGCAGCTTCTCCACCTCCCTCGACCGGGATGTTAGCTGGAGTCTAGAAGTTCTTCTTCTTACTGAGAGATGTTGCCACCTCTCAGAGAGTTTCAAACTTCAGCAGTGGGACCGTGGCTTATATTACCCAAAAACTGCTTACCCAAGCACCTATTCCCTGCACAGTAAGAAAGATAAGCGAGCAAGCTAGCATGCCTAGGCTTCTATCGAATAACGTAATTTTCAGCTTATCACTTTGAATACAATGGTTTATTTTCCATCAAGGCTAGGCCTCTGACAGTCTGTGACCAAAACAAGCAGGAAGATTAAGTGTTTTTGGTACACAGATGTCCTTTCGTCAGATAACTGCATCTCTGGCCCCCTCAGTGGAATTTAGCTCATGTCTGCTGATTCTAAAAAACAAGCAGGTTCTCAGCCTTGCAGAACCAAAGGCTGCAAAAGTAAAAAAACATGGTTTAAATCTTCCATTATAGTACCCCGATAGTCTCAACAACCACAGGTATGTACCCGGTAGTCTCAGTACTAATGGGTTGGTACCCTGGTAGTATCAGTACTAAGAGTTATGTACACCAGTAGTCTCAGCACTCATAGGTATGTACCCTAGTAGTCTTAGTACTCACAAGGATGTACCCCAGAAGTCTCAGTACTCACAGCTAAATACCCCACTAGTATCAGTACTCACAGATACATAGACAAGTAGTCTCAGTACTCACAGGTATATACCTCAATAGCCTCAGTATGTACCCCGGTATTCTCTGTACTCACAGATGTGTAAACTGGTAGTCTCAGCACTCACAGATATGTACCCTGGTAGTCTCAGTACTCACAGGTATATACTCCAGTAATCTCAGTACTCACAGCTATGTACTCCGATAGCCTCAGGACTCACAGGTATGTACCCCGGTAGACTCAGTACTCACAGGTATGTACCATGGTAGTCTCAGTACTCACAGCTACATACCCCATTAGTATCAGTACTCACAGATACATACACAAGTAGTCTCAGTACTCACAGGTATATACCCCGGTAGTCTCAGTACTCACAGATTCATATCCTGGTAGTCTAAGTCGTCACAAGTATGTACTCGCACATATGTACTCCAGTAGTCTCAGTACTCAGAGGTTGGTACCCTGGTAGTCTAAGCACTCACAGGTATGTACTCCAGTTGTCTCAGCACTCACATGCATGTACCCCAGTAGTCTCAGCACTCACATGCATGTACCCCAGTAGTCTCAGCACTCATAGGTATGTACTCCAGTAATCTCAGCACTCACAGCTATGTACATCAATAGCCTCAGGACTCACAGGTACGTACCCCAGTACTCTCAGTACTCACATGTATGTACCCCGGTAGTCTCTGTATTCACAAATGTGTAAACTGGTAGTCTCAGTACTCACACGTATGTACCCGTTAGTCTCAGTACTCACAGATACATACCTCAGTAGTCTCATTACTCACAGTTATGTACCCAGTAGTCTCAGTACTCACAGTTATGTACCCCAGTAGTCTCAGTACTCACAGTTATGTACACCAGTAGTCTCAGTACTCACAGTTATGTACCCCAGTAGTCTCATACTCACAGGTACGTATCTCTTTACTTTAAAATGAAGACCTTTGCTCAGATTGTGCACAGTTGTGGCTTCAGGAACTCTAGTATCTAGGTGTCTGTCAACACATGGAGCAATAGCTGCCAGCCCCAGCAAAAGTTCACATTCACGCTGTCAGCCAGGGTGCAGGCCTGAACTGTGCATCTCAGTGTTGAATTGGTATACTGACTCCAACAGTTCACCCAACACCAGCTCTCACAGGCAGCTTCTACATAGCAAACAGTGAAGCAATACTGTGATAAAGTGAGGAGAGGCAATGATTTGCGTATGTTCCAGAAATGTAGCACAGTCAGTACTGCACATTTTTATCAACACCTTTTTAGAGCTGATTCCATGGGCACACTCGTTCCTTGCAACACACTGTTAAAAAAATTAACAGAGGTACAGCACACAAGTATTTTAAAAGGATAAGGAAGGAAAAATAAACATGAGTCATTTCGGGAAACAAACAGGAGAAATTATAATAGGGATTAAAGAAATGGCTAATACTGTTAAACATTCTACATTAAAAAACTACAGTTGCTAGAAATTTGAAATATAACATAAAGTACAGAAAACACTCAGTTAGTCAGACAGCACCTGCTGAGCAAGAACCAGTTAAACTTTCAGGTCAAAAACTATTTGTCAGAATTGAGAAAGTTTGGTTTTTTTTTGAAAAATTTATTTAAAAATTTTAAAATATTACAAAAAGAGAAAATATAAAGATACAAAAATACAGATATAAAGAAGAAAAATAAAAAAAAGGACAGAATATAAAAAAGGAAATAGTAATGATATCCCCCCCCACCACCCTCCCTCCCTCTATCAACTAGACTATCCTAACTCTCTCCCCCACCTCTTGGAGTCTTACAAAAAATACATTTAAAATCAAATAATCAGCGTGCCAACTCTTTACATAACTTTTACTTAAAGTCAATAGCCATACAATCCAAATATAAACCCCACATTTTAACAAAAAAAGTAATTATTATGCAAATTATAAATTTTTTCCAAATATAAACATGATTGCAGTTCGTTATCCCATCTTTGTATATTCAATTCCACATCATTTTTCAAAGTTATTGCTATACATTTTCTTGAAAACACTAACCCTAACCGCAAAAATGCCAATTGTGACTTATCAGCCAATCCCGAAATAACAGCATTCATATAATCCAAATCAACTGTAAATAAATCTCAAAAATTTTATAACCTTTTCCCAAAAAGGTTTAACTTTCTTACATGTCCATACACAATGCATAAAAGTGCCTGTCTTTTCTCCACATCTAAAACATGAATCTGTTAAACTAAATCCATATTTTTTGAGCTTCTCTGGAGTCAAATAATTGATGAATAAAATTATAGTTAACCATACTATATCTTACATTAATTAATTTTGGAACACTATCAATACACATATTTGACCATTCCTCCCAAGACCATTCGATATCTAAATCTTTGTCCCACTTCTCTGTTGCCTTGTATAACCCAACTTTATCCATCTTTTCATGCAACAACCTATACATATCCAATATAAATCCTTTCACTTACTTTTCAACCATTAAAATCTCAAACTTATATTGACTTGGTAAAGTTAAATCTTTATCAAATTATGTTGCAAAAATGCCCGAACTTGATAATAAGCAAAAATCTTCTTTCTTTGGCTTGGCTTCGCGGACGAAGATTTATAGAGGGGGTAAATGTCCACGTCAGCTGCAGGCTTGTTTGTGGCTGACAAATCCGATGCGGGACAGGCAGACACGGTTGCAGCGGTTGCAGGGGAAAATTGGTTGGTTGGGGTTGGGTGTTGGGTTTTTCCTCCTTTGTCTTTTGTCAGTGAGGTGGGCTCTGTGGTCTTCTTCAAAGGAGGTTGCTGCCCGCCGAACTGTGAGGCGCAAAGATGCACGGTTTGAGGCGATATCAGCCCACTGGCGGTTGTCAATGTGGCAGGCACCAAGAGATTTATTTAGGCAGTCCTTGTACCTTTTCTTTGGTGCACCTCTGTCACGGTGGCCAGTGGAGAGCTCGCCATATAACACGATCTTGGGAAGGCGATGGTCCTCCATTCTGGAGACGTGACCCACCCAATGCAGCTGGATCTTCAGCAGCGTGGACTCGATGCTGTCAGCCTCTGCCATCTCGAGTACTTCGACGTTAGGGATGAAGGCGCTCCAATGAATGTTGAGGATGGAGCGGAGACAACGCTGGTGGAAGCGTTCTAGGAGCCGTAGGTGATGCCGGTAGAGGACCCATGATTCGGAGCCGAACAGGAGTGTGGGTATGACAACGGCTCTGTATACGCTTATCTTTGTGAGGATTTTCAGTTGGTTCTTTTTCCAGACTCTTTTGTGTAGTTTTCCAAAGGCGCTATTTGCCTTGGCGAGTCTGTTGTCTATCTCGTTGTCGATCCTTGCATCTGATGAAATGGTGCAGCCGACATAGGTAAACTGGTTGACCGTTTTGAGTTTTGTGTGCCCGATGGAGATGTGGGGGGGGGGGGGGCTGGTAGTCATGGTGGGGAGCTGGCTGATGGAGGACCTCCGTTTTCTTCAGGCTGACTTCCAGGCCAAACATTTTGGCAGTTTCCGCAAAACAGGACGTCAAGCGCTGAAGACCTGGCTCTGAATGGGCAACTAAAGCAGCATCGTCTGCAAAGAGTAGTTCACGGACAAGTTTCTCTTGTGTCTTGGTGTGAGCTTGCAGGCGCCTCAGATTGAAGAGACTGCCATCCGTGTGGTACCGGATGTAAACAGCGTCTTCATTGTTGAGGTCTTTCATGGCAAAAATAGAATTAGCAGAAATACCAAATTTCTATTGTAATCTATTAAATGTAGAAAATTTACCGGCCTCAAAACAATCTTGTATAATAGTAATTCCTTTCATTTCCCAATTTTTCAAATAAGGATTATTCAAGGAAAACAGAATTAATTTATTCTGATACAACGGTGATTTAATCGATATTTTCCCTTTGGAGCCTATAAGTTGATTCTGCAAATATCCAATATATGTCTTAATACTGGCAGTTTATATTTTTTTAACAATAAAGGATTCCATTTATAAATAAATTGAATCATTTCTTTTTCAGCAATTTGATCCAATTCAACTTTAGCCTAAAAAGGTGATTGCTGAACATCAAACAACCTATTAATAAATTTCAACTGTGCTGCTTTATAATAATTTTGAAAATGTGGTAATTGAAGTTCTCCCCATTCATATCACCATGTTAATTTATGCATAGAAATCCTAGATGATTTACCCTTCCATAAAAATAACCGAATTACTTAATTCAATTTTTTTTTTAAATTTCAGTATCACACATGGAATAGATTAAAAAAGATATTGTACACAAGGATAAATATTCTTTTTCATACAATTTACCCTCCAGCTGTTTGAAAGTGTTTTATGGGCAATCTCAATTTCAATTTTTTGAGAAAGCTCAAGATGCTATAACTTTTGCTAATTCTTTACCAGATAATAAGTTGAGTTTTGATCTTTCCAAGAAGCCAATAATTAACATTCCTAAAGTCAAGAATGGAAATGGGACTGAATTGCAGAAGATGGAGATGCTACAGTTGATTGATGTGGAGGAAGATATTATAAAGCATTCTGGACAATCATTTTACAAGTCTTTCCGGGGAGGGATAGATGACCTTGCTGAATTCGAAATCATCTGCCACTTGTGGTACTGACCACACACGGTCAACGAGTGGGGTACTGCTTTGCAGTTTGCGGGGGAGGAAGAGAATTCTTGTGTTTATATTTTTGTTTCTTGGGTTAGTAAATAAGAGGGGGAGAGTTTTCTTTTCCTTTTTTGGAGATTTTTATTAGTTTTAGGAGGAGCTGGTTTTAATTGTAAGTGTAAATTTTGTTAAGTGCCATTCTATAGGTGATATAGAATAATTTGAATTTTGCGACATTTAATGTTTAGGGGTTAAATCATCCGATAAAACGGAAACGATATTGGATTATATTAACAAGTTAGTTTTACATCGCAGAGAGAGTTGGCATTCTGTTTGAAATTTGGGTCCTTTTACATGAATCACAGAAGGTTAACATGCAGATGAGGCAAATAATAAGGAAAGTTACTGACATTGCCACCCTCATGACAAGAGGGCTAGAATGTTAAAAGAAGGGAATTTACCGCATGGTGCTTTGTCTCCTGGTGACTAAAGGCAGAAATACAAATAGCTCTTTCAGCTGTGGAATTGGGTCAGTAATTTTACTGAAAGCATTTCTGTGAATACAAAACTGGGAACTTCATTTTGGACTCTCACCAGCTTCATAGCTAAAATGATTAGCAAATCTAGATATCCGTCAAAAGAAAATAAATGATCGGCCCATAGAAATGTAGAAAACAAACACTGAAGTAATATGCAAGAGGAAAAAGCTCAGTTAACGTGGTTTAGTTTCATACAAAATATGTATTATTCCAGCCGCACAAAATAAACACTTTATGAAATATAATTGTGCAGTTTATTCTCTGAATGAAAGTAATGTTATGTCTTTAACTGATTAATTAAATTGAGTGAATTTTTTAATGTTGATGTACAATATTTGTAATTTTATATAAAATGAATGTTTGCAGAATATAAAGCATGAAATTAATTAGTTGAGATATGCACAGTAGATATTTTGAAGGGAAGGTATCATATCTTTTTATTTGTCCAGGCTGATGATACCAGGAGGTGTTAGGTCTGCTTTGTTCATGAATGAGTGAGACAAACACCAGGCTGAGTCGAAATCAGGGTTCTTTGTTCTTTATTACCGGATTGTAACACTTGCGACTAACAAGTTAGTCGGAGAATGCATTCTGCCGTTATCAGCAAAATGGTGATTTTTTATACCCTTGGATACATGTTTAGAACATCATCATATCATTACTTGTCCAATGACTAAAACTGTTGCTATCCTTTCCCTGCTAGCTTCCTGCCTCTCAATCCATCAATGTCTCTCTTATCTTGTAAGTACAAGGATGCATTCTGTTACTCCTTAGTACTGGGTGACTCCTTCTCCGGTCCCATCTCATGATGTTTTACCTAACAGGAGTACAAGGACACCTCCCCTTCTTGTTACTGCCCTGTACAGGGTAACTCCCTACACATTCCCATCTCATGATGTTTTACCTTACAGAGGTTGCCATAGTATTTTTTACATTTCTGCTCTCACTCTGTCTAAGAGTGAGATGATTCCTACTTAACTTCACCTTGTGCTCCATATTCAATGTGCTCCATATTCAATCTTTCATTTCCACAATCTCCTACTCATGCCATCACAAAACAGTTCTTCGCATCAATTTCAGTATTCTAAAGGAACCATTCTATCCATGACACTCTGTCCAACTGTGCATATTTCATTGCATTACTGAATCCAACATCATTTTTTTTTTGCAACACATTAAGAACAGCAAAAAAACCACGAACGCAAGCAAGACTAAAATGTTGGGATTTAATTTTGCAGACAATCTGCTTTTGAGCACTTCCTTAGGATTGAGGATCACTTGGTTCAATATTGCTTTTATGGATTCAGAGGTGACAGATGAGGCAATTGAGAGAACTGCATACTCTTATATGAATGAGCATTGGATGCATGATGTGTCGAGGCAGCTGGGTAGTTTCTAAGGTGGTGCACAACAGCCACTGCTTAAGCAGGACTTTTGTGTTGTCCTGAAACATGGACTCAGTACAATTTCAAATGCTCCTTGAACAGTCATGGGCCAGGAATTCCCAAGAGTAATTGGGGAAATTGCTTTTTTTTCCCCCCAAGAAGGCTTGAAGTATACCCTTGAATACTAGCAAACACTGGTCATGGCTCACATCAGCTCTGGTCCCCAGACTATATAGACCAACATCAATTTGCCTGCCAACCATAGCTGATACCATCTCCCTCGCTCACCACTTAGCCCTTGAATACCTGAAGGCCAAGAACACCCATGTTAGACTGCTGTTCACACACTACAGTTTCATTACCATAGACCCCAGAAAATACATCCCCAACCTTCAGCATCTAGGCCTCAGTGCCCCTCACCCCCCACCCCTGCCACTGGATCCATGGCTTCCTGTTTAACAGACCATAAACAGTAAGGATGGGTAACAACATCTCTTCTATAATCATACTCAGCACTGGCACTGCTCACGGATGTGTGTTCTGTTGACTGCACCCATAACCATAAATGCATGGCTAGATACTGTTTCAACTCCATGTTTAAATTTGCTGATGTCACGACTGTACTGGGCTGGGTATCATATAACAATGAGTTGGAACACAGGAAAGAGATTGAAAGTCCAATATCATGGTGCCAAAATAGCACCCACTCTCTCCCTTCCTCGAATTGTGGTGCTGAAATGGAAAGACTAGATGGCTTCATGTTCTTCCAAAGAAATATCTCCATTAACCTAACAGAAGACAAACAGGTTGCAACAACAATCTAAAATGTGCACCGATATCTCTCCTTTCTTCCAAGACTAAGGAAGTTTGGCATGTCCTCCATGTCCCTCTACAACTTCTACAGGTGCACCATTGAAAGGATACTTACTGGACGCATCACAGTGTAGCATGGGAGCAGCTTTATTCAAATTCAGAAGAAGCTGCAGCAGGAAGTGAATACAGCTCAGATCTCATTGCAAACTTCTTTCACCTCCATGGATTCCATCTACCTCTCCTGCTGCTCAGGAAACAACCCATCACACCCTGGACACATTCTATTCTCCATATTTCTATTGAGGAGAAGCTTTGAGAGTGTGAAAGCTTAAAGAGAGTAGTTTCCCTGCAGCCATCAGGCTCTTGAATGAAGCCCACAACATTGCTATCATGCTGGCTTTGTTTGGCATTGACTGATGTATCTCTTATTGTGTGAATCGTTCTCTTTACACAGCTGTATAATCTATTATCCTGTGGTAGAAGAACCCTTGTCACTGTTCTGGGTATTTTATGACAAATAAACTTGCACAATTGTAATTTCACAAAAATTTGAAGAATAATAACAAAAGATTGTTATTGTAAATGAATTGCTCATCTAGAGATTAGATGATAAGATAGTTACAGGCTGAAAAGAAAAAAAATCACCACAAATCTATTCAAATTACTGACAAGCCAAATCTCAATTTAAATTGTGCTAGATTTTATTCCAATTTGATTTACAAAGGTGTAACTATAGATAAAATGAGTGGATCTCAGATTGTTCTACAGAACATAGGAGATTAAATTTGAAGGTCTCTGATAATAACTGGATTCTCAAAGCATGATTGAAGCTTTTCCTAATCAACATGAACCAGATAGAGTAACAAGTGCACGCTGGGGTTTCACTGCACAGAATCATTGTAATGAACTTTGATTGTAGCCAGAGCTAATTGTGGTGGTCACTGGCCAGTGCATTGCAGCAAGAGAGCTTCCATAAAGAGCTTAAGAGTTTCGTTTTTTTGTCACTTGTAACGAGATACAGTGAAAAGCTGAGTTTTATGTGCTAGGCAGGCATAACAAAAATGTCGCCACTCTCCAGCACTGTTCTGGATTTCATATTCACAGAAAATATGATAAAAGCAAAGTAACAAGATTGTTTGTGACATTTGTCAAACTGGGGTTCTAGCATTTTAACTTCACAGACAAATCAGATTCAATTTGAAAAAATGAGGTAGCTGTGAAAGAAACAGTGGATTGGATAGGTGGGAGGGGGGGGGGGGACAGCAAAATAAACCCTGAGATCAAGAGGATAGAGGCACAAATAAACTGGAGAGCAAAGATGAAGAGAATAAACAGAAAGATTAAAAAAAGCAGAGAAGTTCAGATATACCAGCAGGGAGGAAGAACTAATTGGAAAAGAAACAAAAGAAAAAAATAATAGGTTGCATCCTTGAAAGATGGTGACCAGGATTCATACCAGAAGCTATCTTGAGAGATATGATACCAGAGCGGTGTCAAGAGCTTTGGATTATTCATGAGACATGATTCATTTTCCATCACTGGTAGTTGCGAAAAGAACTTTAAATTAATTAAGTAAATATAGAATATAAAAGGTATTTGTAATGCGAGATAAAGGGAAAATATGTTCTCCAGAAAAGCAAAGGCCAATCTAACTAGCAAACCACATTGTGGGGGAAATGCAGGATGGCCAGTTTGTTCTGCCCTTGCTAAGAAGATCCAAATCTCTGACTAAAAATGAAAAGAACCACACTCTCACAATTGAGTGAAGCAGCCATTTGTTCTCAATTGCCTTTTTCTTGTCACTGAGATATTACTTGCCCTTTGGTCTTGGGCAAATTCCAAAGCTGAAATCAGGCAAGAAGAATTAAAATTATGAGGCACGGAGAACATTTGGAACAGTACAGCACACGGACAGGTCATTAAACTCTGCTGCTTGTACTGAATAAATATTCTTCCATCCCTTTCATTTTCATGTGCCTATCCAGAAGCCTCATAAACACTGCTCTATTATTTGCTTCTACCGCTACCCTTGCCAGCTCATTCCAGGCAACCATCACTCTCTGAGTGAAAGATCTACCCCACACTTCTCCCTTAAACTTGCTCCCCACCTTATTTTAAAAGCATGTCCTCTTGTTGATGACAATTTTTTTTCTGGGGAAAAGATGCTGACTGTGTTCATACAGGTTACTGTCAAAATAATTAAGTATTAATCTACATTACAAAACAGTAAATGCAATATTTAGTAAATTCCATATTTGGAGGTGTTTCAACTTTTATGTTATTTTAAGAAATTTGCATCTTTGTTAACTTTTAGAAATAACCCATAATCTTATTGTATAATTGATTGTTTTGGAAGAATTTCAATTTTTCCTATTTTACTCCAATAAACTGCAAGTCTAATGTTTGCATTGGTGTCTGGGGAGACTTCAGAAATCTCCCTCTGAGGGACTTGTGAAACCTGGAGAGCTTGCCTTAGTTATACTAATGACTCTGTGCGGCTGCTCTGATCATACATAGCTGTGCAGCAGTGCTCACATAATAACAGCAGGGTAACCAGGTACAGCTGACATCAATCTTGGTGGTATTTGTATTGACAGGTAAAATCATGTCTGTTCGAGGATTACATTCAAAGGGACAGGGATTCCATATCTAGTAGTCATGCTGGCTTGGAGATATCTAGGATTAATTTTGCTTCAGTGTTTTGAGCACATTTGATTTGCAAGATTCATCAAATCTAAACATACTCTTGTTGCTTAGACTCTCCAAAACCTCTGAGCACATGTTTTCCATCAAGTTTCACCTATGATTCATTCACTGTTGCAAAGTTATTTTTATAAACCAGAGATACAATGTTTGAAACATTTTACTGGCTGAACTCAAGGTCAAAATTATTCCAATTTTTCTGTTTCTTTCCTAATGCTGGAGTATGATTCAACAAGTGTCATCTACCTTCTGTATCTCCTCCTGAGCTTTCTTTGATTGAATGTAATCCTACTATCCTTTGCCAACGCAGTTTCCCATTCAACTATGGTCTAAAAATACTATGAGAATATATATTTATATACTTGGCAAGTTTTGTTTTGCTTTCAACAACTCACGATCAAATAGTTCATTTCTCTCGATAAAAATGTTTCATTTTATTATTACCTGAGCAAAGTGAGATAACATTGACACAGAAGGCAAAGCTAGTAGAATGTTTGATTAAAAGGAAAAGGGAGGCCTGTTAAGTTCTGGCACATTCCTCACAGCACTGAGGCATACAAATCCAGGCATTTGAGATAATCTTTAGAATTTTCCCTGCCCTGACATCTGGTGTGAAAGGCAGACATTGCAAAGAATTCTCTCCTGGCCTGCAGCTATAATGTCATCATGCTGGCTGAAGAGATTCAAACAACTTCTAAAAAAATTTACTGATCACCGAAGAAAGATTGAAAGTAAATACATGTGGACACTCTAAAGTAACTTGTCAGTAACATTTGAAGTAAAATATTGGTAATATCATAAATATTTTAAAAATTTTAAATATTTAAATAAATAAATATGCTTTATTTCAAAAATACTTTTGAAATATTTATCTTGGGATATTACAATGCGTATTTATTTTTAGCAGCTGGAGAATTTTAATAATAATAACTTGTTAGTGAAACTTAGCTTTTATGCAATAACAGATGATTTTGGGGATATTTTTCTTGCTTCTGTTGGAGAAAGCTGCAGTGCATCCATGGAGAAGAACTGAATGACTAAGAGCAACTTTGTGATCAACATTTTAGGCCATGCATTGACGAAAATCCCAATGTTGCTGCTAATTTCCACAGTCATTTCTCCTCCAAAATCTGGATCATATATGATGCCAAAAATATGGTCCTAAGAAATTAACAATTTTCATTACTGCCCCTTCAGGATCACTGGAATTCAAGCTCAAATTTAAGATCTCCAGCCAGGTACTCCAGTTACATTAGACAACATTTAAATTCTTTAATATTACTAACTACTCTTTCATATTTACACGAGCTTTGAGAGGATCGCATACACCGGGTTCTGCTGATACCATTTGATTCGTCGTGAGCATCCAACAAGACAGAGACACTGAACTTCAACATTTCAAGTTGCTACCATCAAGTAATCAATATGTACTGATATGACTTACCCCTGGTTTGATCTATAGAAATAGTGTCAACCAACTTTCTTGATTTGGTTCAAGATTTAGCAAGTTTACAAAATGCAGGGAGAAGCTGGCTCCATCTGTTGCAGTGAAATCCTACTGAGTTAAATATCTTCACATGGGTAGGGAAATGGTAAAACAAGCTCCAGGCACAAAAAAAATCTACAGGACTTTGACAGATGTCTGAGCCAAAATACTACTAGCTTAGCAAACTGCGTTCAATTCCTAAAAACAGATGGTAAACTGCTGGTGATCTGTGGGTGAGAAACCCACACAGGTATGAGGTGCTGGTGACTCGAGTCCAAAGGACCCACACAACCTGCGGGCTGCTGGAGACTGGTTAATGAGAATCAGGTATCGGAACTGCAATTCAAGAGGGTGCCACGGTCATGTACTTACCATCGTCAGGAGTGGAGCTGATGACGTAAGCGAAGTAATGCAAAGGAGTAGCTTGAATGTGCAGGCGTGTTAAGCATCAGTATAAGGCAGATGGACCTTGGACGCAGGAGTAGGAGAGTGAGAGCATCAGGATCCCCCATGTGGGTGTGAGCCAACGAGAAGGTCAGAGGAGTTTGGCTGGGTGGTGTTTAGGGAGTTGAGGAATGCAGTGTTGTGTCTAGTGCATAATAAATAAAGTTATCTTCATGGTGTGCTGAAGGAAACGGTGAGTGTATTCTTTATTTGTTTATAATCTGTGGTAAATTAGTGTCATTACAAGGGGTGACCCCATGAGTTGACAGTACCTCCTAATTTAAAATGGATAGCTTTGAGGATAAAAACCTTACAGTAGCAGTCGGAGAGGTAAAACTGAAGATTCCTCCCCTTTTTATTAATAATGCACCAGCATTGTTCACGATCCTCGAAGCGCGTTTCTCTGCCCTCAGTATGATGAGTCAGAAGACGAAATACAGTTTACTTGTGAAGCGTCTTCCAGAGAAGTTTGCCTGTGAAGTGGTGGATGTCTTAGTGGATCCGGATGGTAATCTCACAAATGACTTGCTTGAGGCAGCTATTCTGCGGCGCATTCATAAATCTAGGAAAACTTGTATGGACCAATTACTAGCTGATGACTGCCTGGGCATTAGGCAACTATGAGAGATGTTGAGGAGGTGGCACAGGCTAGGTGGAACAGACCCTGTTGAAGGCGATTTTTGGAAACAGAGGTTCCTTTGATGTTTACCTCATCATGTTCAAGAACATTTGGTGATTGTTTTTTGAATGTCCACCTTTGATCAGTTGGTGGATCATGCCGACCTCGTTATGGCATTGAAGATAGAAGGATTAGCTTCTTCCCCTTGTCAACAGGAGCAAATGGAACTGCAATAACTGTTTACTGCACCTTGTGAAGCACCAGCTTCAATCGAACATAACAGAGTTGGAGCAGCAAATGGCAGCAATGACTACACAGGTCCAGGCTTTGGATATTCAATGTAATTCCTTCCGTCGACTTGGTTGGAATCATGGTGGTTGAGGACATGGTAGAGGCGACAGACGGCGTTTATCTTGGAAGCATGGGAGATTTGTTGCTGCTGCCTAGTCCTGTCAGCTACCTTGCGACTTGCACAAATGGCAACCTGGAAAAGACCAGTAAGTAGAGGCAACTGCTGCCCAAGGGCAGATGTTCAATTTCTTGTGAATTCCGATGTAGTAGAGATTTCAGTGGTCCCTCCAACCACAGAGGAACACAGACACCCCAATATGTGTTCTTCAAGCTGCAAACGATTCTTACATTGAAACATATGACCACAGGTCACTCATGTTGGATTTTGGTCTCAAGAATCCTTTTTGGTGGGATTTCACGATTGTAAACATGGTAAATTCCATTTTGGGGGCAGATTTCTTGTCATATTTTTCTTTGTTGATGGATTTGAAAACTCATTGTGTCGTGGACCTCAGTTCTTGTATGCAAATGAGTTGCATTTGTTGTCCCTCCAATGTCATCATCTTCCGGACGTGCCTTCAACCTGGCTCCTCTCCTATCTGAGCCATGCTCAAGTGTTTCCCTCACCTAGTGATCCCATCATATTCTCATGCAGACATTAAACAGTAACCTACAGGGTTCTACAGGGTCCTCCGAAGGTAGCGCAGCTCATAGATTACCCCTGGAACATCTTAAAATCATGAAATCAGAATGCAGCTCAGACATTCTAACAGTTTATGGACCATGTACTAGCCTGCCTCAATTTTGTGCTGGTTTACATTGACGATATTCTGGTTGCAAGTGTGGATGAAGAGGAGAACAAGTGACACCTTATCTCATTGTTTCAGAAGTTTGATGAGTTTGGCATTGTGATCGATCCTAATAAGTGCAGTTTTGGCACTTCTGATCTTATATTTTTGGGACAGAGTTACACAACATAATATTTTGCTCGATGAAATGTAAATGCAAGAGATTCGAGAATTTCCTACACTTGTTATGTTCGGCCAGTGCGACATGTTTTAGGTCTGATTAATCCATTCTGGTGACCTGTTGTACATATTCTCATTGATTACATTTCTACTCTGTAAGACTAAGTAAATATTATTCAGTTTACTTTATTTTTAAAGTATTAAAAAATTTTAAGCATTTTATAATCTATAATTATTAAAAGTGTTTAATAGTTTGAATTGATTTATTAATAAAGTTTAATATCTTTTTATACGTTTCTGCTTATTGGAAGAATTCACTTGAAATGAGATATGGGCTGGGTGGAAGGATAAGTCCAATGGGAAGAGGTCCTTGTGGCGTCTGGCCAACTGCATTGAACAGTACTAATTAATAAGCTATAGATTCTATGTAAAGCAGCATACAATTTTGCATCATAAATACCTGCAGATTGTAAAAAGAATGAAAAATTAAGGAAGATAATAGATTAAGAATGATAAACTGTCTCCACAAGGTGTTTAATGTGAATTTTTGATGCGGAACGGGTTTTGTATCGAAGCACAAACTGGAACATATTTGATTCCAATTTATTTTTTGAAAATTAATTTGCAAGAATGGTTAGTAAACTCTTCTGGTTGGGTTATGACACAAAATAGAGTGATGTAAATCATACTGCAATACAGCAGAGCATTACTGATGTGCAGCAGAATTGCTGCTTGGCTCTTCCACTCATTTAACCTCAAATAATAAAAGGGTTTGCTTAGCAAGTTTCTTTTCTAAAATACACAAAAGTAAATAAATTCTTGATCCAGTTAGCTAAATAAATGGAAATAGAAAGCACAAGCAGATTAGTAATTCCTACTGTCCCCATAAACCTCAATGCTTTGTGGAATGCAATATTTAAAGAGACTTGATAATTAGAATGGAAAAGATTGTGAGTTACTTGTTAAAAGTGTTGTGGATTGAAAATGAATGGGACATGCTAAATAACACCAAAGCTGAGGATGAGCGTTTTGAATGACTGAATGTAGAAGATCAAATGCAACATATTCAGTACAGAGATATGGAATGTGAAGTGCTTCTTGGGACTAGAAAACTGAACATGCAAGCACCACAATGAATATGTGATAATTCACTTTGACAGTCATATTGTGGAAGGACATATAAATTACAGGGCCCTTAGGAACAGAAAGGCCTTGGAGTGCTCCTATATTCTCAATGTGGTGACACAGGTGGATAGGATGGTGAAAAGATATTCGGTATGCTTGCTCTCATAGGTTCAGCCATTGTATATGAGAGTTGGGAGATAATGTAGTAGTTGTACAAAACATTTGTAACACTGCCCTTGAAATGTTTGGCACCACACTGGAGAAAGGATGTAGCAATAGAGTGAGTGCCTGGAATAAAGTGCTGTAATTATGAGGAGAGATTGGATGGGATGAGTTTATGCTTACTGGAACATATAAACATAAAAAAAGATGACTAACTAAAGGTTTCTGAAATTAGGAGGATCATTAATAGGATAGATACTAAATTGGACAGATACTTGGACAGGAAAGGAGTACAGGGATATGAGCCTCACGCAGGAAAATGGAATTAGCTTAGACAGACATTGCAGTCTGCATGGACAAAGTGGGTTGGAGGAGCCTATTTCTATGCTGTATGTTTTTATATTACTGTGGACTCTAGAATTCTATGAAGTCAGAGGTGTACAGAGGCCAACAACTATCACAGGCACCAGAGGATTTATAGAACTCGAGGAAATCACAGATATTGGGTGAGGTGAGGCCATGGATGAAAAATTAAGTTCTACAAATGCTTAAAGTCCACAAGCATTCAGTTGGTTCCATTTTGATCTTAGAAGCATAATCTAATCATTGTCTGAAGAAAACTCACAAAATCATTGAGGATCCCTATCACCCCACACACAGTATTTTCCAGCTACTCCCATCAGGAAAGAGATACAGGAGTTTCGGAGCCAGAACCACGAGGCTGAGAAGCAGCTTCTCAGCCAGAAGCAGTGAGACTGCTGAATGACTAATAAACGGCTCATACAAACCAACTGAGACCCTATTTATTTAACAATATTTATTTATATATACTGCATATGCATCATTTGCCTGTGTGCGTTACATCTGTATGTATGTTTGCACGTTTTTGCATTAATGACTGAAGAATTTCTGTTTTGTTAATTTGTACTTATTCAATCAGATGATAATCAAACTTGAACTTAAATACCTTGCAAGACAGAAATTGGAGAACTTATCTTTGTGATGTTAGACAATGGCAGTAAAAGATTTAAAATAACATTTTGTTAATTTGAAGGAGTTTAGCTGAAAATTCCTCACATTTGTTTGCTTCCATATCTTGGTTAGCTCCCCATGCTTAATATTTTCCTAGATTTTTCTATGACTGTGAAACTCATTATTAATGAATATACATTACTTTTCCAAGATGTACACAATCTTACCTAGAAATTGAACCCATTTACACCTGCTTTTCAAATGTAAAATGTGCATTAAAACCATTTAGTGCAAACTTGAACATGATGGCACCCATTTTTGATCACAGCATTGGGAAATATATTTCTCCATTCTGTCTGACTTCACCTGCCTCATCCTTCCCATCCCTCCCACTGTGATCCTACCGACACATCTAATCCTATGCCTCAATTGGGCAGTTCTGATTCACCTCAGGGCTGATATTATTCAATCAGCATAAACCACACACGAGATAAAGTTATCAAGGCACATAACATAATTTCTTCAGTAATGACCGAAATTAATACAAAAATAATTGCAACTTGCAATCTGTGCTTTTCACTCACTGTTTAAAAATGAACATGCGCACTTCAGGTCACCTGTCTCATGTGAATCGATGTGTTCCTACTAGAACAATGATGCTCTGCCCTCCCACTGTGCTGCATCAATGAAGACAGATCTGCTTCTGCAGTGGATTTGCTGTGCGTGTCTGTGAGCTTGGAGCAACTTAAAAATGCAGAGATCACTGCTTCTTATCTCCACTGCCTGGCAGGGACTTCGGCAACAATTAAGACATAGGAATAGATGTGCGGGCGGGATCACAGTGGGAGAGACAGGGAGGTGGGTGTGGTCACACAGACAAAAGGTGTGTGTACCCCCACTTCTGCCTCATCTTAATGACAGCCACGTGGTTCTGTCCTGTCCTTCACAGCATTCAGAGCAGGAATGATTAAGCTTTTGCAAGCACTTAATGCTGCTGCCAGCTTTGCCCATTACTGTCAAGAGGAAATCTACAGATACTGTTTTGATGAAAGGAAAATGTACAAACCATCCTAATGATTTCTTAAAGTTCATCAGTTACGTAATTCAGAATTCCAAATGGGTATTAATCAGCATGAAATACCATCTCCATATCATCATTCATTCAAGTGCCTTGCCACTTGGTGTGAGCGATCATGTCTCTCCATCCTTCACTACATCTGACCCTCCGAATTGTAGTTGTTGCCTCTTCCCCTTCAATGAAGGATCCATCTTTGAGCTGAGACCGTAGTCGACGTTGAGTTCATGATCATACAAGGGAAAAATAATGAAGTAGTTTCCCATTGCCTTCTTCAGTTGCAGAGTCCATACTGAATGGGTAACCTTGGTCATTGATCAACAGATTCATCTGCCCAGTGTTTTTTAGTTTTACTACCGTAAATTCCAATTTGTAGAATCTGCTTGTAAAAATCCATCTACTATCAGCAATCCATGGCTTCACGCGACCCTGATTGGGAGTCAAAAAAAGGTACTACAACTTGCCCAAGCATGACCTGTAGGCTATCAGATGGAAAGAAAGCCTTACACCCCTTTTTGCTGAGCAATTGGACATCACTGACACTGAAAATCTCCATATAGTGCATCAAAATGAGTTATGTCCAATTTCATGGCAGTTTCCTTTACAACATCAAAATATTTTCTTCAATCTTCTTTATGAATCAAGAAAGCTGGTTGTCCATCCTTAAGGGTCTACTCATCTAATAATGGAGTGGGGACAGATGAAACCTGTTTGTCGATTAATTCCATACAATGACATATCTCAATCTGAAACCAAGTTGCTGAAAACTACCATGAAATTTACAACTACAAGGAATGCACAATGAACGGGCAATTCAACTCTTGTGAAAAGACATGGGAATTTCTACATTAAATTTATCATCAGGCCTTAGACAATATGGAGCAATGATGCAACCAAATACTATCAGGGCCTCAAGAGTCAATTTACAAGGAGAGATCGTGTAAACGAGGATTGTACTCCTTGGAATGATTAAATCTATGAAGTTTTTTAAGCAAGAAGATGGATTTCTGCATTTTCTGTTGGTGAGGATACTTGGTATAAGGGGACATAAAATCAGCACTTCCTTTCATACACAAGATAATGGAAGTGTGACACTTTTTCTCCACAAATAGCAGTTAATAACTAACGAAGAACTTTAAACCTGAAGCTTGTATTTTCTTTTGCAACACAAAGATATTAGGGATCTGGAGTTAAGGAAGGCAAATGGCGTTAGAGATCAGATATAAATAAACATCTACAGGGTCTCAGTGACTTCCTTTTGTTCCTGTGATCAAATTATCTCTAACATGATGATCTTCAGTCATTGCTCTATTACAGCAAACAGGTTACATTCAGCACTTACCTCATCAACATGTCTCAAATGTGTTCTGCTTGACACAAAAGATGACAGGTTTGGAGGCTTTCCCACAAAATCAAAACCTAGCTCAAATAACAAATTTAAATCTGCAATCAATAGATTTTCACACCCTAATTTGCATAGATGCAAATTAGAAAGAAAGCATTAGAGCTGAGATGACAAATGGCCTACTCCTGTTCCAATATGCATATCAGATTAGCTCAGAAGGCCAACGATCTCATGGCCGATGGACACACGTTTGTTCTACCAAGATGTCTAACAAACAAAAGTTCAAAGAGCGAAGTAATTTTCAATAAATACATCACAATCCAGACCGAGTCCTTGGGAAGCTTGGAGATCATAAACCAGCTTCAAATCATGAGCACGTTAAAAAATGACTGATTCTTACAATTACATTCACTGCTATTTTGCTACAAAGCATAAAATTTACAGTTTCACCAGATGCATAGCGATCATTCATGCACTGCAAATACCTTACGAATTCAATGCGATGAGTGAATGATTCATTCCACTATAATGCTATTGCAGCGGTGGAACTAGTTACCCATGAAAGTTTTAACTTTTTTTTGCTTAATTGAAAAATAACCCCATCAAACACAGCAAAAACATCAATACAGGAATAAAAGACACTATTCAGTCATCTTAATGTAGTAAAAGATTGCATGGCTCCATAATCGAGAACCCACCCTACGAGAAGCATTAGTTATCTCAGCTAGTTCATTAGTTCTCCACTGAAACCTATTTTTTTTTCTCTTCCACAATTTTTTTCCCCACTGAAGTTATTTTGATTACAATTTTATGAACAGAAAACAAAGCACAGGCATACCAAAAGATTGAGAGTGGGTTCTATTATTATTCATTTGTTTGAATGAAAAAGTGAATGATACGTTAATAAATGATCAACATAGGGTTTAAATATGCATTATATTGAATTCTTCATACAAATCTAGATTTTCTCATTGATGCTTTATTTCCAGTGGGATATAATTTGGTTTGACATTGTATAGGAAATTTTCTTCTGGGCTCTTAAGGGGGCGCTAGGTATATGGAATGAGCTGACAGAGGACGTGGTAGAGGAGAGTAAAATGACAACATTAAAAGACATTCAGACAGGTACATGGATACAAAAAGTTCAGAGGGTATGTCCAAAATGCAGTCAAATAAGACTATCTTAGATAGGCTGGTGGCTGGCATGGACTAGTTGGGCTGAAGAGCTTGTTTCCATGCCATAAAATGCTATGATTCCAAGAAATCCATTATCAGAATCTCCTTCCAAAATATGCCAACCAATCTCAGTCTAAATGCTTCAAAGCTCTATTGATAGACTTCAATTAAATATTCTTTCACTTCTACCAAAACATGCTCTATTTTGTTAATATTCCAAAAAGTTGAGCAGGTACTGATTTATTGTTAACTATCAAATCATATTTAAAGATCCATGTAAAGTGTGGGACAGTTAATGCAATGATTACTGCAAAACTGTTATAGTGCCAGCGACCAGGGTTTGAATCCAGCACTATCTGTAGGAGTTTGTACATTCTCCTTGTGTCTGTGTGTGTTTCCTCTGGCTTCTTCAGTTCCCGCCCCTCTTCTAAAATGGCACAGGTCAATTGGGTGTTATTGAACAGCCCAGGATCATGGGCCAGAAGTGCCTGTTACTGTACTGTACGTCTACATTTAGATTTAAGGAGTGAAACAAGAAAGTCTGCAGATGCTGTGATTGTAGTAAACACACAAAAGTGCTGAAGAATCTCAGCATCCATGGGAGGCAAAGATATATAACCAACATTCTGGGCCTGAGCTCTTTGTCACGTTAGAGCTTAATATTTTTGCAAGCATAATTTGAAGGATTGAACAAAAATGAAGCTGCAGCTTGTTCTGTTCTTCATTCTTTATATCTGAAATTACTTTATTCTGAAACTGACCAAAGAATGATACTAGCTATAAATGGCAGCAGAAATGATCAATTTCCTGGTTCTAATCTACCATAGCACCAACGTATCTTGCCTCTGGCTATTTCACAATTTTAACTTAAAGCTATTACATACTCATCAACCCTAACTGAAACATGCAGAAATGAACACTAAATACCCAACATTTAATTTGCCCTTACAAAGAGGTGCAGACTTTATTTTTCTTACTCCAGTATAGCAAAAGAAGCTGAAATTGAGCATGACTGATTAACAAGTAATCTCATTGGTTGTGTCATTTGTCACTTCAAAATAAAATGGTCAGATAGTTCAGGTTCATATAAAAGGTCTGATTTTAGACAGCTAGCAGACTGAATATTGTTCTTGATGCACTGTGTGCAGTAAAAGATATTATTTCCACACAGGACTGATGGTATCAACTCATGATACAAGGATTTTCTGTACATTAATGCAAGTGTCACCACATTACATATTTACACAAATGCTAATTCATTGCATAGTCTTGAAGTAAGAACTACTGATGCTTTTTGTTTAAATCAGAGGTACAATTTCTAATTAATCTTAATTATTTGCCTAGACTATTTTAATCCAGAAAGCTTTTGGCCCACAAGAATCTCTATAATCTTGAAGCTTTAATAATGACACTGCTAAAGCAGCCTTGTTACATCTTCCCTCTTGGCAATAAATATCCCTAGAAATTGACACAAAAAAACTGGAGGACATCAAGCATTTCAAGGACCCCTAAGGGTCATTTGCTTTTAGTTGCTGCCTGAAGCACAATAGAAAGCAAAGCGTGACAACAGAAAGAATAGAAATCTGAATGCTCGATTTCTCATAGCAGAATATAATTGCCTATTTGAATCAAAGGCCCTCATTTACTTACTTCGGATCAGTGAATTCCGAATTAAGGCTTAAAATATGATAAGAGACTGAAGCTTACCTTCCATCATGGTGGCAGAATTGCATTCCTCAATCTCCAAAGGTCCTGAAAGACACACGAAAGCAGGGGCCAGTTATCACATATAAATTCAACAGGAATAAATGAAGATCAAAATCAACTTCTAGCTATTGTGGATGCCAAGGCAGAACTGAAATGGTGCGTATATAGGCCATGGATGCCACACTTGCTGTCAGCTGCAGGATCACAGAACGATGCTGATAAAAGACAGGGAGAGGAAGCTTGCTGTGCTCGACACAACTGCTAGTTTCAACCAATTGCTGATGCTCCATTGCTAATCACATGGTTGCCATCAACTGACACAATAACCCGAGGGACCGCAGGAAAAAAAACCACCTCCCCACCTTTCTCTGATATGCACACACATACACAAACATCCAGACAGATGGACGGACACACAGACACATACACTGCTACAGATACACACAGTTCATGTACCTTATGACGCACTTCGCCGTCTTATAATCCTACTTGGGGAGCCAAGCAGATAAGATTAATAATAGCTCAGTCAGATTAATTTAGACACCTTTGTAATCGAGCAGGAACTACCAAATATCCAAAAAATGCAAATAAAACCTCTTCACTTAAGCATTATATCACTCCCAAAGCTGAATATCAATAATTAAGCAACAGTGTTGTTGTTATGCATTCAGCCAATTAATACGTGCGTCCTTTTGTCAGAAAGCTGCTGCACATTTCTGCTTGCTCCTCTCTCTCTCTCTCTCTCTCACTCTCTCTCTCTCTCTCTCTCTCTCTCTCTCTCTCTGTGCCATTGAAGAGAAATCAATCCGGCTGACGTCACATTATAAACAATTATCCCCAGAAGGATCATGGAGAAAAAAAATCTCCCAGGCTGCTTGGCGAGAAACTTAAACACAACGTGCCATGGAAGAACCAGATATCAAAGGGCAGAAAAATCAGAAAAAGCTCAAGGAACACAGGGAGCTTGTGTGGGAAAATGGATTTTACCCACAATAGCAGAACACAGTGGGAAATTGCAATAATTAGAGTGTAGGCATGGACAAACATAAAGAGAGAATATTGACAGCTGACTGACACAGATGTCTCCTACTGAATAAACAGATTTTTGGAGCATTCCATCTTAAAATTTTCCATTAATAAACTAACAATAGAGTTTTCATTGTCACTTTAATTATTTTGGAATCATGACAATTTGTTCAAAATTGTGTCTGAATTGACAGAATATTTCGCTGAAATGTATTTATCTGAAATCTTAGATTTTTTTAGTTTGTGCTTTAGCAGGTGAGGTAAAACTACCATAATTTAAAATACACATGTAGAAATAATATACTTAATATACAAAATTGATCAGAAGAAATCAAAGCAAAGCAAAACTCCATTTGCAATTTACTTCCCCTCAGTCCAAATATTTCATTAGGCTTTGAAATACTGAAGGAAGTGGTAAAAGTGGGTAAAATTACAATGTTCAAAAGACTCTTTGATAGGAACATGGACAGGAATGGTTCAGAGATATGGACCTAACATAGTATTAGAGGGGTGCAGCAATTATATTTTGCAATATATTCATTTATTCCTCTTCAGCTTTCATTTTTAAATATATTAAAAAGAAATAAGCAACTTTATTTTATGTTTTGGAATGGCTGGGTCAGACAATGTTTTTGGATAACTTGGAGGAACTCTTGAAAAAATGGTGTATGCATTAAGAAAAACAAAATAAACAAGATTAATATTTTCTCCTTGTACATTATTTCCTACCTGTGTACTGTAGTATGTGAGGCTGGCCCGCCCACTAGTGACTCTTCTCCTATGGCTCCTCCCTTTATGACTTGGCCATAAAGGTCGACCTCCCTCCCACTTTCTGGCATTCCTGTACCTGGATCCAGGCCAGCCAAAGTCTTGTGTTTATTAAAGTCTATCATTCCCCTGCTCTCGACTTTGTGGTTAATGATAGAGCCTATCACAAGATGATAGAATGATACGGAAATTGGAAGCCAAAAATTATAAAATAAATTGCCAGTTAGATAATAAGTTTCTTTTTAAATTTTTTAAAAATTTAAAATAAAATTAGGCATGCAGTATGGTAACAGGCCATGTCGGCCCATGAGCCCGTGCCGCCCAATTTACAACCAATTAACCTACACCCCCGGTATGTCAAGAACGGTGGGAGGAAACCGGGCCCCCAGGGAAAACCCTCGCAGACACGGGGAGAGCGTACCAACTCCTTACAGATAACATGGGATTTGAACCCTGGTCCCGATTGCTGGTGCTGTAAAGGTGTTGCACTAACCACTACGCCAACTGTGCCACCGTTCTTCTTTCATCCTGTCTAACTTATAAAGGAACTTCCAGTACAGCCACTACAAATCTGAGGAATTTAACTGCTCAGATTTAACTGCCAGAAAATTAGTTGAATATCTAGATTTTAAACTGATATATATCAAAATGACATACCTTTTATTCTATTTACAAAAATACAAAAGATTTTAGCACAGGAGTTGTTCACTCATACGTCTCCTCCCATCCCTTACATTCATTGTCAGTTTCTGAAAGGGATTCTGAGTTTACCCAGCTTTAATAGAACCTTGGGCTAGAAAAACATTTTTAGAGCATATACATTTTTGTGCATTAGATTATTTTATCTGCAAGCTGGTTGTTCAGTGTGTGCACTGGATGCTTGGAACTCTGCAGCAAGGATATGGCCTACGGCACACTTGTGCATGGATACTGCTGATGCGCAGAAGGAATATCAATGGATGTGCAATGCCTCTTTGTAATTTATCTTGGGATATTCTAGCTTGAAGCCATGGTGTGGGTCTCAACTGCAAGCGAAGGGTGAAGGACCAACTTATCCTAATTTAAATAACCTGTCTGTATCAGAGCTAACTTTGAGAAACATGGCAGCTGAAGCTAATGCCTTCTAGGATGATCCAGACAATTTCTATCTTCAATTAAAGCCTTCTTACTTCCTGTAAGGTGGAACTCACCCATTTCCTCTCCAATTGATCTATTATGTAGCATCAGTTTGATGCGCATTCTGACCACCCACCCATTTCCTATGTCCCTTTCTCTCCTGTCACTATTTGAAAGAGCAGATTCCTAAAGGAACAATGGCTTCAGATCTCTATCCATGACAAGAGGTGGCACTGCAAATACCATGCTTCGGTGAGATATTGCACTTAATGCATTTTTTGAACTGGGATCTGGGGATCAGTGATTCTAAATACTCATTGTGTGCTAGGAACTCACTCCCTGCAGGTTTTATAAAATGCAACCCCTATGCAGCCCAGTCAAAGGACACTTTTAAGCCTACATTTGGAGAACACACACATTTTTCTTTGGCCTATCATTTAATTTACACTTGCAACTTTTGCATGAAATTCTAAAGGTCCAGGAAGAAAGTCGATTATTCTTTCCCACTTATTAAGAATTTATCTCCCCATCAAATTGGCTCTCTCACAATGCCCAGATTTTCATTCATTCTTGCAGCACAACATTACGAATGAAGCAATAAGAGAATGAGTGAACTTAAGGATCTTCTGCTACTGGTTTACTTAACAACACTGATACTTCACCTGTAAACTAAAATGCCAGTTTAAATAAATTTCCAGGGTGTTCAATTCATTGATTATTTTTTTAATTGGCTATGGCCCCCTTAGGACTGCTCAAAGTTTATGGGTCCCCTTTCCTGTGCAGCAGCCAAGTTTTGGTTTCTTCCATACTTTTCTCCTAGCAACTATATAGAAAAAAATTATCTTATGTGAGCTGAAAAGAAAATAAGGATTTTCCTTAAATGTGCCGTGGTCCCCAGGGCCATGGTGAATGGTTGCTCTATAGTTTATTATTTCTCATTATACTGAGCCTCAAAATGATTATTAGGTCTTAATGCTGCAAGTCACCAAATAGAACAAGGGTGGACAAAGCAAGTAGATTTTTAAAAATTTTCTCATTGGCCTTCTGATTAACTATTTTTTATTTTATTTATTTTAATTTTGCTCTTTTTTCCCTTCTATTATATTTTGTGGTCATCCAAGTATTAGGTAATTAAAATTCCAATTTGCTGAGACTTCAATGAATACATTTCAAATCGTTTTCATTGTAAGAATTTCAGAGCCATTGAAAAAGATGAATTACTTGTGGGCCAACTAAAATAGTGAATGCAAAATAAAAAAACTCAGCATCAGGAAAAAATCTTGTTCAAATTAACTGAATGTCAAGGTTAACCAATATATTGATCTGCAGAGAGGAAATCTTCAGAGAACATAAGGCTGATACTTTCCTCAATATAAAAAGGCAGAATAGCAAGGTATGGTTTGCCTGTTGCTTCATTGAGGAAAGTATGGTAAAATGAGATGTTCTGCAGCCTGCAACAAGTGGGGAGGAGAGACACAGTGCTGCTCTCCAAATTTCCACCACCCAGTCCAACTGCCGACAGGCCCGCCCCTCCAGCCCGGGTAAGAAACCTGCATAGGAGAAGGCCACTCTGATATAAAACCTACGACCCAAGGACCTTGCTGCCACGTCCCAGCTTGCTTGGCCACAGCACACGAACCATGGGTGTAAAGGGTGGGGCCAGTACTGCGCACACTGCACTCCACCTAAAAGCTCCTTTGCGCAGGCCCGAGGACATGTCCACATCCTCCCCCTCCACGTCCTCCCCCTCAAAAGATGCTCACAAACTCAAGCTAGCATGCTGGAACATCAGAACCATGCTAGACAAGGCAGACAGCCACCGACCTGAACGACGGTCTGCCCTCATCGCACATGAACTCCTCAGACTTGACATCGACATAGCCGCTCTCAGTGAAGTCCGCCTTGCAGACGTAGGCAGCCTCCAAGAACGCGGCGCGGGCTACACACTCTACTGGTCTGGCAAGCCTATGGATGTACGACGCCTATCTGGTGTAGGCTTCATGGTCAAGAACTCCATTGCCTCCAAACTCGAAAACTTTCCGACAGGCCACTCGGACCGGATCAAGTCCATGCGACTCCCCCTTCAAAACAAGCATCGCATCAGCCTCATTAGTGTCTATGCTCTAACCCTTCAGGCAGAACAAGCAGAAAAGGACAAGTTCTACACTGATCTGCGCAACCTCATTCAACGCACCCCTACAGCCGACAAGGTTGTCATCCTTGGCGACTTCAACGCTCGCGTCGGCAAAGACTCAGAAACCTGGCCAGGAATCCTGGGCAAGCATGTGGTCGGCAAGTGCAACGACAACGGGCGCCTCCTGTTGGAGCTCTGCGCAGAACAGCGGCTTGTCATTACAAACACCCTTTTTCAGCAGAGGGACAGCCTGAAGACTACCTGGATGCATCCCCGATCCAAACACTGGCACCTCCTGGACTACGTCCTGGTGCGAGAAAGAGACAAACGAGATGTGCTCCACAACAGGGTCATGCCCAGCGCGGAATGCCACACTGACCACCAGCTGGTTTGTTGCAAGCTCAAGCTTCACTTCAAGCCAAAGTCCAGGAACAGTAAAGCCCCCAGAAAGAGGTTCAATGTTGGAAACCTGCAGTCAGACGAAGTGAGAGGAAACTTCCAGGCAAACCTCAAAGCAAAGCTCGACGATGCAATCCGCCTCACGGACTCGTCCCCTGAAACCCTCTGGGATCAGTTGAAGACTACCATACTGCAATCCACTGAAGAGGTACTGGGCTTCTCCTGCAGGAAAAACAAGGACTGGTTCGACGAGAACAACCAGGAAATCTAGGAGCTGCTGGCAAAGAAGCGAGCTGCCCACCAGGCTCACCTTGCAAAGCCGTCCTGGCCAGAGAAGAAACAAGCCTTCAGTCACACATGCAGGCATCTTCAGTGCAAACTCCGGGAGATCCAAAATGAGTGGTGGACTAGCCTCGCCAAACGAACCCAGCTCAGCGTGAACATTGGTGACTTCAGGGGTTCTTACGAGGCTCTAAAGGCTGTGTATGGCCCCTCACCCCAAGTCCAAAGCCCTCTGCGCAGCTCAGATGGCAAAGTCCTCCTCAGTGACAAGATCTCCATCCTCAACCAATAGTCAGAACACTTCCAATCTCTTTTCAGTGCCAACCGCTCAGTCCAAGATTCCGCCCTGCTCCAGCTCCCTCAACAGCCCCGAAGGCTAGAGCTGGATGAGGTCCTCACCCGGGAAGAGACATATAAGGCAATTGAACAACTGAAAATTGGCAAAGCAGCAGGTATGGATGGAATCCCCCCAGAGGTCTGGAAGGCTGGCAGCAAAACTCTGCATGCCAAACTGCATGAGTTTTTCAAGCTCTGCTGGGACAAAGGAAAGCTGCCTCAGGACCTTCGGGATGCCATCATCATCACCCTGTAAAAAAACAAAGGCGAGAAATCAGACTGCTCAAACTACAGGGGAATCACGCTGCTCTCCATTGCAGGCAAAATCTTCGCTAGGATTCTCCTAAATAGAATAATACCTAGTGTTACCGAGAATGTTCTCCCAGAATCACAATGCGGCTTTCGCTCAAACAGAGGAACTACTGACATTGTCTTTGCCCTCAGACAGTTCCAAGAAAAGTGCAGAGAATAAAACAAAGGACTCTACATCACCTGTGTTGACCTCACCAAAGCCTTCGACACCGTGAGCAGGAAAGGGCTTTGGCAAATACTAGAGCGCCTCGGATGCCCCCCAAAGTTCCTCAACATGGTTATCCAACTGCACGAAAACCAACAAGGTCAGGTCAGATACAGCAATGAGCTCTCTGAACCCTTCTCCATTAACAATGGCGTGAAGCAAGGCTGCGTTCTCGCACCAACCCTCTTTCAATCTTCTTCAGCATGATGCTGAAACAAACCATGAAAGACCTCAAAAATGAAGACGCTGTTTACATCCGGTACTGCACGGATGGCAGTCTCTTCAATCTGAGGCACCTGCAAGCTCACACCAAGACACAAGAGCCACTTGTTCGTGAACTACTCTTTGCACACGATGCCGCTTTAGTTGCCCATTCAGAGCCAGCTCTTCAGCGCTTGACGTCCTGTTTTGAGGAAACTGCCAAAATGTTTGGCCTGGAAGTCAGCCTGAAGAAAACTGAGGTCCTCCATCAGCCAGCTCCCCACCATGACTACCAGCCCCCCCACATCTCCATCGGGCACACAAAACTCAAAACGGTCAACCAGTTTACCTATCTCGGCTGCACCATCTCATCGGATGCAAGGATCGACAACGAGATAGACAACAGACTCGCCAAGGCAAATAGCGCCTTTGGAAGACTACACAAAAGAGTCTGGAAAAACAACCAACTGAAAAACCTCACAAAGATTAGCGTATACAGAGCCGTTGTCATACCCACACTCCTGTTCGGCTCCGAATCATGGGTCCTCTACCGTCATCGCCTACGGCTCCTAGAACGCTTCCACCAGCGTTGTCTCCGCTCCATCCTCAACATTCATTGGAGCAACTTCATCCCTAACATCGAAGTACTCGAGATGGCAGAGACCGACAGCATCGAATCCACGCTGCTGAAGATCCAACTGCGCTGGGTAGTTCACGTCTTCAGAATGGAGGAACATCACCTTCCCAAGATCGTGTTATATGGCGAGCTCTCCACTGGCCAACGTGACAGAGGTGCACCAAAGAAGAGGTACAAGGACTGCCTAAAGAAATCTCTTGGTGCCTGCCACATTGACCACCGCCAGTGGGCTGATATCACCTCAAACCGTGCATCTTGGCGCCTCACAGTTCGGTGGGCAGCAACCTCCTTTGAAGAAGACTGCAGAGCCCACCTCACTGACAAAAGACAAAGGAGGAAAAATCCAACCCCAACCAACCAATTTTCCCTTGCAACCGCTGCAACCGTGTCTGCCTGTCCCGCATCGGACTTGTCAGCCACAAATGAGCCTGCAGCTGACGTGGACATTACCCCTCCATAAATCTTCGTCCGTGAAGCCAAGCCAAAGAAAGAAATAGAGTCAATAGTGGTTTATTTTATAATCTTGTGACTGTAAGGTCCAGGTCCAATGGCAGTGCCTGTGTTTGGCAGCAGCCTCAAGATTAGGGAAACAGGGCAGCAAAGTGGCAAGACCACTCCCTGTTTGAGAAGGGGAAGCAGAGGAGACAACTTCATGGGACGGTGACCAGTAAGGGGGTCTGCTGTTGACTCAAGGTGAGTAACCCATGCAGGCTGTGTGTTGCTGGTGAATGCAGTCAAAGGAATCTCACAAGGCTGCAGACTGGGTATCAGAACTGGGATGCAAGAAGGAGTCAAAGGAGCTGTAGGCTTCTTAATTTTGTTGGAGTTTTGGATCTGGAAATCGGTTTGCCGATGGTTTTCAATGAAGGCTGTGTGGCTGCAGGGGCTGTGAGGGAGCTGGAGGTGAATCCATGGACAGTCAGTGACTCTGGGGGAACTCCCTTTGCTTCTTTTCCTCTAAATGTAAAGGGCGCCAGGCAATTTGTGCTGATAGTGAATCTTTGTCTAACGTCAATTTTGTGTAATATTAACCTGTTTTATTACATGACAATAAATTGTGTAAAGATAAATATTTTCCCAAGGATATAAATTATGTAAAGATTAATATTTTTTTCCCAGGATACAATATTTGTTTCTGTCATTACCAATTCCTGTACCTTTGAAGTTTATCAAGAACTAAATAAAAATGTAAGAAAATTTATTTGCCGAGATAAAATGCCAAGGATAGCTTTGGAAAAATTGACTTGGAAATTTGATCAAGGAGGACTAAGATTGCCAAATTTTAAAAATTATTATAAAGCAGTTCAATTAAGGTTTTTGTCCTCCTGTTACGAAAATGGAGAAGATAGCATTGGTACAGATTGAAATGAGTAAAATAGGAGAAACAGATCCAGAACATATTTTATACAAATGGCATGAAGAACTTTTAAAAGGAAGAATAGATGTACCAATTATAAAACATTGGCTTAACATATGGAACAGAATCCATATGGAAAGAGGAATAAAGAATTATCAAATAGCCAAAATGATATTAAAGCAGAACCCACTTATTCCTTTTACATTAAGTAATCCTTTTTTTTTATATCTGGCACAATCTTGGGATAAAGAGAATAAAAGATTGTCTTTTTAGGTTCCTTTTTTCTGACCTTTGAGCAAATGAAAGAGAAATGTAATATACCAAATGATATGATTTTTTTCATATTTTCAGCTCAAATCATATTTAACAAAGAAGTTAGGTGAGAATTTTAGACTTCCGAAGCATAGTCAATTTGAATATTTAATAACTATACATTTATAAAGAAATTTATAACATGTATATAAATTACAAGACACAATCCAAAAAAATGAATTAGAGAAGTCCAAACAAAGGTGGGAAAAAAATTTAAATATACAAATTCAAGAAGAGGTATGGTCAAGAATATGTCAAACAAGTGTAACTAATAAAATTAATGTCAGATATTAAATGATACAATATTTTTTTTGCACCAACTATACTATACTACATATAAATTACATAGACTTAATTCAAATTGTTCAGATGTAACAAGGAAATAAGTACCTTACTACATGGAGTTTGGTTGTGTGAAAAAGTTGGAAAGTTTTGGGAAGATTTATGTGTATTATTGGGACGAACGATGAAGATACAAATACCAAAAGATCCCAGAGTATTTTTGTTAGGTGAATTATACAAAACAGATACTAAATTGAAGCTAGACAAATATCAACAAAAGTTTGAATAGCGGTGGCTAAGTAATGTCTGGCGGTAATGTGGAAGTCGGACAACATTGTAGGGTTGGATAGATGGCATGTGGAAATACAAAATACTATTAGAAAAAATTACTTACAACTTAAGAAACCAACCAGAAAAATGTTATATGATTTGGAAACTATAAATGGATTTTGTTGATAAAAGTCCATTCATATTGTCCGCTATATCCACTCCTCCCAATTAATATGTTCAAGATAGAATGAATATGTTAGAAAATATAAATAATGAATGATGTAAAATTATTCAGATGTGCTTTCTGTTTTCTTTCTTTTGGGGGGGGAATAAAATTAAATTATGTATCATTTTGCATCATTTTTATAATATATTATTCAAGATGAAGAAATATGTTTGTAATTGATGCAAAAGGAAAAATAAAATTTTCAAAAAAATCTTGAATCATGGTTTTTGCAGCATCTTTCACTATAACCTTGTAAAATGGTTTTAAGTTTCTCAAAATATTTATATTACGACCAGGAAAGGTGATCAATTTAACTTTTCCCACTGAATCTATGGAGGTGGATTATGGAGGCAGAGCATAGTGTGTTGTTGCTGTTACATGTGCATTCAACACTCTTGACAAGGGATAGATTTCTCAGCAACAATAAATTATTGCTAGAGTTTTAGAGCCCAAGAACAGTGCCTGAACATTAAAAACTGCAGTCTTTGGAACTCTGAAGGAAAAACGAAACAACCATCAGCTCAGGGAAAGAGAAGCAGAAGGAACATTTGTCCAAAGTGAGAAAGTGAGATGAAACTGGTAACTTGGAGGAGGAATGGATCAGACAAAGGTAATGTCTGTGATAGGGTAAAATTGCATCAGTTGTGTTGATGGGGTAGTCAGATGGTGATTATGTTCTTTGTCTCAAAGCAAGCTTGAGGAACAATATCCCATCCTCTGTCTTGGTACATTGCAGTATCTAATTCTCCAATTTTAGATAAGTCACCCTTTCTGTCCATCAGAACTGATCATTTTTACTAGAGGCCAATGTGAGTTTTGACAGTTTTTTTTTACTCCTCAAGTACAACCCAACCTACTGGAAATGTCCAACAGCCCTGGTCTGAAAAACTCAAAAGAGGCAGAAAACATTACAGATGGATAAATATTCAAGGCAGAGGAAAGGATGAAATAAAGAACAAGTGATTTCCTTTAAAATGCAGCGTCAAAGATCTAGAAGATCAAAAATCAGCCAGGTAAACACTATCATGAACTAGAACATAAATTAATCATATATCCGGTGTGAATGTTTAGCAGCTAACTTAACCTATATCAAAATCTAGGTGCAAAATACAACAGCTAAACATTCTTCGCTTTCTACAAACTTATGCCTAACACAAAAGAGATTTTACCAGAAAACAATGATTGAATTTAATCAGGTACTTCTGCGTGGAACTTAGTTTGCTAAATTAATTCTAGAACTCTTATGTAAATGTATGTGCGCAGTCCCTGTAGCACTTTGTGGTATGTATTTCTTGTTTGGACATTTATGCAAAATTAATTGCTTATGCATTGCTTAAGGCATGTGAGGATGACTTTAGGATCATTGAAATTGAATAACTCTGGCTGTGGAATTTGATTTTCAGAACCACCTTAGGTGCCCTCCAAATTCTCTCCCTTATACATGTGACAAGCAGCAACCCAATCATGGCTCCTAACCATTCATCCCTCTATCTTTCTTCTGTACTCTATATTCTTGCTGTTAGACATTATGTCTATGACAATGGTGCTATCTTTGAATTTATATACAAATTCGGAGCAATGTTTGGCCACACATGGGTGTACAGGGAATCTTGGAGGAGACTAAGTATGATCGTGGAGGAGATGCTGTTACCAATCCTCACTGATTGTGGGTTGTGGGACAGAAAAGCATGGATCTACCTGTGGAGAGGGGATGCTGCGACCAAGGTTATGAAATTTGGAAAGGAGTCTGATCGGTACTTGTGCGAAAAAAGGTAGATATATAGTTGATAAATAGTTGTCTGTCATGGGTGAAAGTGCTGGAGAAACTAAGCAGGTCATGCAGCATCCAGAGGAAGGAAAGAGAAACCAATATTTTGTGCCTGAGCTCTTTCTTAAGTTATGAGCAAAAGCAGGCAGGCACCTGATTAAAAATAGGTGGGGTTGGGGGGGAGGAGAAGAGAGGGAGGATGGGCAAAGGAATACAGGCTAACAGGTAAGAGATGATAGGTGGATATAACAAGGTGCTGCACATGAGGCTATTTAACAAGATAAGAGCCCCTTGTATATCAGAAAACATACTAGATTGGGTAGAGCATTGACTGATTGGCAGGAAGCAGAGTTGGAATACAAGGATCATATTCTGACTGGCTGCCAGATGTTCCTGGTGTTCCACAGGGGTCAGTGTTTCTTTTTTAATGATTTGCATTAAGGAATGAATGGCTTTATGGCCAAGTTTGCAGATGATATGAACGTAGGTGGAGGAGTAGTGCAAAGGAAACATGGAGGTTGCAGAATGACTAGACAGATTATTAGAATGGGCAGAGAAGTAGCAAATGAACTTTAATGTCAGAAAATGTATGGTCATGCATTTTGGTAAAAAAAATAAGTGGGCAGACTATGTTTTAAATGGAGAGAAAAAAAATTTAAAAATGGAGATGCAATGTGAGTCCTTGTGCAGGATAGCCCTGTATGCTAAGACTGCAATGAAGGCAGAAAATGCAATGTTGGTATTCATTTCAAGAGGAATAGAATATCAGAGCAGGAATGTGACAGTGAAGCTTGATAAGGCACTGGTGAGACCCCACTTGGAGGATTGTAAGCAGATTTAGGCTCCTCATTGAAGAAAAGATTTGCTGACTTTGGAGAGGGTTCAAAGAAGTTCTCTACGAAGATTCCAGGAAATAAAAGGATATGAGGAGCATTTGGCAGCTCTTGGCCTGTCTTTGTTGGAATTTGGAGAATGAGCAGAGGATCTCATTGAAACATTTTGAATGGTGAAAGGCATGGACAGGGTAGATGGTGGGAGAGTCTAGGAAAAGAGGGCTTAACTAGGATTGAAAGATGCCCACTTAGAACAGAGATGCATAGGAATTTATTCAGCCAGAGGGTGGTAAATCTGTGAAATTTGTTTCCACAGGTGGTTGAGGAGGCCAGGTCATTGGGTTTATTTAAGACAGAGATTAATAGGTTCCTGATTAGCCAGAACATCAAAGGTTATAAAGAGTGAGGCTGTGGAAAAATGGGTTAGTTCATGATTAAATAGCAGGGCAGACTTGATGGACTGAATTGCCTATGTCTGCTCCAATGTCTTAGGGTCTTATGATATAGGTGAGAGGATCATAGAGAGAAAAGTAAAGCAGAGAAATGGTAGGCAGTGAAGGTAGCTCTCGGAATGGAGAGGGAAGAGAAAGAGATAGGAACCTGGAGGAAAGGAGACAGCAGGATAGGGAAAGCGAGTAACTTAAGGGAGGGGGGTTTTAGTGGAAGATGGAAGTCAATATTAATGACATCTGGTTGGATAGAGCCCAGCAGAATATTCGGTGTTGTTCCTTCAATTTGTGGGTAGCCTTGGTTTGGCCCTGCATAAGATCATGGTGAGTCATATTGCTGAGGAAATCATGTGTGGAATTAAAATGGTTGGCCACTGGGAGGCCTCTATTTTTGCAGCAAGCAGAGTGAAGGAGCTTAATGAAACAATTTCCCAGTCTACATCTAGTTTTTCTGATGTAGGGGAGACCACAACAGGAACACTGGATGCAATAGATGATGCCTGCAGATTCACAAATAAGGTGTTTCTTTACTTGGAAGAACTGTTTGGGGCTCCAAATGGTGGTGAGGGAAGAGATCGACATAGGTGTCTTTTTGCCCACTGATTCTGCTCAATCTGCTGTGCTCCTACAGCAGTTTGTGTGCTTAGTTTTACGTACGTGTCCTTGCTATCCATTGTAGGGCCAGAAAGAAGGCATCCACTGTGACCCGGTGCGGCAGTATGCGAAATGGAATGGCTCAAAGGTGGCTGGTAAAGTGAAGTTAATGTGAGCCGTGACCAACCTCTTGAAATACTCCATGGTAGATGTCACAGGTTCCCACCAGTCATTATTTAAGTCAATCACCACATTCTTCTTCAACACCAGGATGGGAGTGGCCTTCTTAAAGGAGGTGGGTACCTCGCCCTGAATAGACTGCATTAAGCTCGCCTGGGAGGGAAGCAGAGTTGTTTGCTATTCTGCCCATTGATGACCTGTGTGCCATCCTGTAAGCATTTGCTGACCGTGAGGTTTGTTTGGAACTCAAATCTAGTTCAATACTGCATTTTGACATCTCTGTTAGTGTTACATAGAGGGTTACCTTACTGATCAGATAGGAAAAGAAGTTGAAGGTCCCTGCCCAGCCCCCCACTTGTGCCATTGAATGTCAGACATGCCTACAACAAATACCATCTGACAATTGGTCACCTGAAGCCAGAATTAGAATATATTGTCAAGAACAAAGCACGAAATTCAGTGTTTTGCAGCAGCAATCGTAGAGCAAACATTCAGATAAACTATTTTTACAATAATAAATTTAAAAAAAAACAGTGCACAAAAAGTAAGGCAGTGTCTTTGGTTCATTGATTATTCAGGAACCTGATGGCAGCTTACAATTGGTCACATGAACCAGTATCTGGGTCCAGTCACAGGTGGTGAGTATAAAACCTGACCATGTAGTCCAACCACTCTCTGTTCTTTGTGCTCCTGCTGAAGTAACTACTGAGCAGCTCTATACTGGGGATTGCGAACAGTGCTGGAGAACTAACTGTGAGGAGTGTCAATGTGGAGACGCTCTCTTTTGTATGCACCTCATATGAAACTATGGTGGGTCATCTGATCTAATTTGTAAGTAGCTTTAAGTTGAGTGCCATGCCTGCTTGTCAGGGTAGGGGTGGCAGGTATTGTTTGCTTTAAGCCTCTGTAGTTGTCATTAACATGTGATAGCAAAATTGGTTTGCATGCAGATATGCATGTCTCCGATTCTGTATTTTCTCCCTGTTGTAAATAAAGTTCATGGTTTAATACCACCATGTGTCCAGGGCTGTCAATCTTTGAACCCTTCAGATTTGTTCCCTGCCACATTCCTGGCCTGTAGTAGTGAGTGCACCTCACTGGTCAGCCATGGTTTCTACTGGGGGGGGGGGGGGTGTATAAGGTGTATAAGCTTACTTTTGTTTTTACACGGAGAGTAGCAGGTTCATGGAATGTATTGCCAGGGGTATTGGTGGAGGCTGGTACAAAAGGAATATTTAAAAGTCTTTTGGACCGGCATAATGGATACAAGAAAAATAGAGGGTTATGTGTGTAAGGTAGGGAAGGTTTATTGGTGAATAAGTTTCTAAAGGTTATCACAACATCATGGACCATGGGGCCTGTACTATGCTACATAGAAACATAGAAGATAGGAGCAGGAGTAGGTCATTCAACCCTTCGAGCCTGCTCCGCCTTTCAACGAGATCATGGCTGATCTTAAAGTTCAGTGCCCCGTCCCCGCCTTCTCTCCGTAACCTTTAATACCCTTATACTGAAGAAATAGATCTAATTCCCTCTTAAATATATTTAATGAACCTGCCTCTACTGCCCTCTGTGGCAATGAATTCCACAGATTCACCACCCTCTGGGTCAAGAAATTCCTCCTCATCTCGGTCCTAAATGGTTTGCCTATTATCCTCAAACCATGGCCCCAGGTTCTGGATTTTCCCATCATTGGAAACATCCCATCTGCATCCCCTCTGTCCAGTCCTGCCAGAATTTTATATGTCTCTATGAGATCCCCTCTCAATCTTCTAAACTCCAGCGAGTACAATCCCAATTTGCACAATCTTTCCTCATAAGTCATTCCTGCCATTCCAGGTATCAGCCTGGTGAATCGCCACTGCACTCCCATCATTGCAAGAACATCCTTCCTTAGATAAGGTGACCAAAACTGCACACAATACTCCAGGTGTGGTCTCACCAAGGCCCTGTACAGCTGCAGTAAGGTATCCTTGTTCCTATACTCAAACCCTCTTGATATGAAGGCCAACATACCATTTGCCTTTTTAACCGCCTGCTGTACCTCCATGCTCGCCTTCAGAGACTGATGTACAAGTACCCCTAGGTCTCTCTGCACTTCCCCATCTCTTAATCTATTGCCATTCAAATAGTAATCTGTAATGTTCTAGGTTGGTCTATGCACTTGCTGATGAAGTCAGTGATGATGATGGTATATTTGTTAAGGCTGGTTGCTGAGCCCTTGAATACAGATCAATCAACTGGTTCAAAGCAGTTGTGTAAGATGCAAGTTGTTTCCTTAGTCCATCAATGCCTGATTTTTACCACTAGATCCTCACTCCTCAGCTTCTGTTTGTCGGCAGGACAAAGTAACACTAACAAATAGTCTAATAATGACAAAGTGTAGCTATGGGATGGAGCAGTAGGCATTTTGAAATTGCAAATTCTCAATTTTAAAAAAAATATTTTAAAACATCAATATCCATAATATTAACAAAATAAAGCAAATCTCAATCCACATGTCAATATTAAAATGAGAAAGAGTCAACATGTGATTTAGTCACTATAAGAAAATTACAATAATACTACAAAATGCAAATCCATGTTGAACCAAAGGGAGAAAAAGATAATAGAAAGATAATAGAGAGAAAGAAGAACAAGAGGAACCCCCACCCTCCCCCCAAAGAAACAGGATGAAAAAGTAAAAGAGAAAGAATAAGAAAAGATTGACTTCACCCAGGATAAACCCCATTCCCATCGAAGAACAAATAACCTGACTTATCTAGGGTCCTCGGCACTGTGAGCACCAGGGGGGAGAGACGAGGAGGGGGGGGGAGGTGGAGAAATTTTAAAATATTTACCCCAATATATTTTAGGTATAAATTCCATATCTTAAAAATACATCATACCTGTTTCTGAGATTATAAGTGATCTTCTCCAGGGGTACACAATTAAATTCTCAATATTCTTGCCAGGATCTCATTTACTTCTATTTACACACTTAGTGAATGTGAAAGCTTTTGGTTGTAATAACTCACATTGCATTTTTAAATTCCTGAAATCCACACCTTTAGTATTGTTAGAGTCCAGAGGACCCCAAAACCCAGCAGCAATAGATATGCACCATGACAAACGGTTACTTAAACAAAAGTTGCTTTTAATTATCATTGAACTTGAAAACAGAATCACACTTCAACTTATCCCTACTTAACCCCTTCTAATTCTAAGTGCACGTGTGTGTAAAAGTTTAAAAAAGTTCTTTGGTTTACAGTTCATTCTCACTGGTTGCAGGCAATCTTGTACTGTGCACAGAAGTTAGCATTTATAAAGTTCACCAGGTTTTGGTGCTTAACAGGTAAATGGTTACCACTCAGGAGGGTTCTTGTCGGTTTTCAAAGAGAGTTTTCCTTGTTCCAGGACATCCACAACTGATTCCTTCAGTGCCTTGGTGATTAAATTTGCCCCCTTCAGGTTTCTCCAGATGATAACCTCTTTCTTTCAGGTCATCACAGAGTTCCTTTCTGTTTATTCTATTCCAAGGGAAACACCAGCATCCAGTCCTCTCCTTTGACCAGGAAGTCTTCCAAAGCTTGCCAGCTTGTCCCTCTGGAACAAAAGTCTGTGTCTCTCATCTCTCTCACTCACTCCCATTCTGAAAAGCAAAGCTGTTCTGCCTCTGCCTGCAAAGATCACATGCTCTTCCAGACAACAGTGTTTTTTAAAAAAGACAAAGCTATTGCTACACGTTGCCTTTTCAAACAGTCCATCATGAGTTTGAGCTCTCTTGTAAAAGCTCCTGCAAAAATTCTGTTTTAAAATGTTTGTGTGTGACCTGCACTAACAAATCTTTCCAAATTTATCTCCCAAACACCTCTATATACTCTGTCACAGTATGTTCAATATGGTCTCTAAACCTACCTTGCAGACACTATTTGACAGGCCAAGCACTTATTAATCTATTTTAATTAGGAGGTTTTAAATTCCTTTGAAGTACCTTTGCATTAAAATTATTGTCAACAGAAGTCTTGTAAACACAGAAAATAAACACGCCAAAAGGAGGAATTGTCAATCAACTGAACAGGTGAGGCAATAACTTCCAAACTTTTACTGAAGTATATGATTTGGAAAATAGAATCATAGAACACTACAGCACAGAAACAAATCATTTGACCCCACTAATCTGTACCAAACTATTATTATGGCCGGTGCCACTGATCTGCACCCACGTCATATCCCTCCATACCCTAATCTTATTTTAGTTTCTCCTTCAAACTGCAGGACAAATTCTATTATATTATGATGACTCCCTCCCAAGGGTTCCCTTACTTTCAGCTCCAACTCTGGTTCATTACGCAACACCCAATCCAGAATTGACATGCCCCTGGTTGGCTCAGCCACAAGCTGTTCTAAGAAGCCACCCTGAAGAGATTCCAAACATTTCTTTTCTTGAGATCCAGCACCAACCTAGTTTCCCCCAATCAACTTGTGTATTGAAATCCCCCATGATCATTGCAACATTGCTCCTTTGCAAGCCTTCTCTATCTCCATTTCTAGTTTCCATGCCACATCCTGGCTACTGTTTGGAGGCCTGCATTCAGGGTCATTTTAGCCTTCCAGTTTCTTAATTCTACACAGAGGGATTCAATGCCTTCTGATCCAATATTTCCCCTCTCCAAAGATTGAATTCCATTTTTAACCAGCAGAACCATCACACCCCCTCTGCCCACCTTTCTGACCTTCCAATACACTGTGCACCTTTGGATACTTTGTTCTCAGCTGTGGTCTTCTTTCACACATGACTCAGTGCTGATCACAATATCATTCCTGCCAACTTTCAGCTGCACGTATTTCTTATTTCTTGTGTTGTGGGCATTCAAGACCTTTAGTATTGTATTCATCATCATTTTCAATTTTGTTTCCAAAGGATTTAATTTTAGGCTTGTATCTTTGTCCTATTAGCTTCCTATCCTTTCTCACAATCTCGCTACACAATGTATCTACTTGTGTATCTTCTGCCCTATTCACTACCCTCTCATTCTGGTTCTCATCCCCCTTCAAACTAGTTTAAACCCTCCCCAACTTGCCTGATAGGATATTAGTTCCTCTCCCATTCATTTGCAACCAGTCCATTTTGTACATGTCAGACCTTCCCCAGAAGGGATCTCAATGATCCATGAATCTGGCCCCCTGCCCCCTGTGCCAACTCTTCAGCCATGCATTAATCTGCAATACCTTCCGATTCCTGCCCTCATTGGTGAGTGGCACAAGCGAAAGCAATCCAGAGATTACCACCTTTGAGGTACTGCTTTTTAGATGTGACTGTCTCATTATAGCTTCTATCACCCGAATAATCCAGAGTTCCTCCAGCATTGCTCTAATTCCCTAACACTGTCTGCAAGGAGCTGCAGCTGGATGCACTACTTGTGCATAGTCATCAAGGACACTTGTACCATTCCAGATTTCCCACATCTTGCAATTGGAGCAAAACACTGCCCTCGCTGCCACTTCTACTCCATACTCAGAACCATATTTGTTGTCATAAACTAGTCACGACATTCGGTGTTTGGTGGCAGCATCACAGTGTAGCATCTGGGTTATTTTGAAAAAATCTTACATGTCCTCGGCCTCCACTCACTGAATCCTCTCAAGCCAAAGTCTCGAACTCACCATTCCAAATTGGGCCATTCGCACAATGGCCACTCCACTTGTACTTTCTTTACTCTTATTTGTTCTTGTCAATCACCATTTGATTGGCCTGCTCAAGTGCTGAGGCCATAAATGCTCCATTTTAAACTTTTCTCCCTGACCTGTGTGAAGCTCTCTCTCTCTCCTTGCAATTTGATGGGTCCGTAATATCAAACTTAAGAATCAGACCTATCCTTATCCATAATCATCTTGAAATTAATGGCTTTATGATCACTGGATCCAAAGTGTTCCCCTACAAACACTTCTGTCACCTGTCCTGCCTCACTTCCTTATAGGAGATCCAGTATTCCACTCTCTAGTTGGTACCTCTATATATTGATTTAGAAAACTTTCATAAACACATTTGACAAACTCTAACCCATCCAGCTCTTTTACAGTATGGGAGCCCCAGTCAATATGAGCAAAATTAAAGTCATGACTTGGTTTCTTGCAGCTGTTTGCTATCCCTTTGCAGATTTGTTCCTCCAATTCTCATTTATATACCGCCATTAATGTGGCCATACCTTTGCCATTCCTCAGTTTCACCAATTATAGCCTCAGTAGATGAGCCCTCTAATTTGTTCTGTCTGAGCACACCTGTGACATTTTGCCTATCATGCCTGAAACAACAGAACCTTTGAACATTGAGCTGCCACTCTTGCCCCTCCTGCAACCAAGTTTCTCTAGGAGCCACAATGACATAATTTCACGTAAAAAATGATGAGTCAGCATACAGAGATGAGGTGGTGCCCTAACAGAATGGTGAAGAGCCAACGACCTGTATCTGAATGTTAATAAAACAAAAGAAATGATTGTCAACTTCAGGCGGGCCCAGGGGGTGTCACTCTCCACTGACTATTGATGAATCGACCAACTGTTGATGAATCCACCATTGAGGTCGTCAAGAGTATCAAGTTCCTTGGTGTGCACTTGGCGGAGAATCTCACCTGGTCCATCAACACCAACTGCATAGCCAAGGAAACCTAGCAGTGCCTCTACTTCCTGGGAAGACTGAGGAAAGTCCATTTCCCATACTCCATCCTCACTACAATCTACAGAGAATGAATTGAGAGCATCCTGATCAATTGCATCCCCACCTGGTTTGGAAGCTGTACCACTTCAGACCCTTAAGACTCTGCAGAGGATAGTGAAGACAGCGGAAAAGATAATTGGGGGCTTTCTTCCTACCATGACAGAGATCTACAGCACACGATGCACGCAAAACGCAATAAACAATCTGAAGGACTCCACACACCCCTCATGTAAACTTTTCTCCCTTCTACCATCTGGTAGGAGGTACCATAGCACTCGGGCCCTTACATCCAGATTGGACAAAGGTTATTTTTACCCCAAGCCATCAGTTTCCTTTACTCCTAGAACATATGTGGATAATGTACTGTGGACTTTTATTGTATATGTCTTAATATGTTAACTTCTATTTTAACTTATATTTATGTAAATATGCTCCATGGTCCTGGAGAAATGCTTTCTTGTCTTTACCATGCAATGCATGGAATGAACGACAAATAAAGATGAAGACTTGACTTTCTAAGCTCATTGGCCTTTCAATACTATTTGCATTGAAAAATACATCTCAAAACATACTTCCCGCCATGTAAAACTCTTTGATACCTGCCTTTGTATACAGTCAACATCTTTTTGCACCCCCATTCCACTATCAGCTCTGGCATTCTGGTTTCCATTCTCCTGTAAATCTAGATAAAACCCCATGGAGCAGCACTTCCAAACCTTCCCGGAAGGATATTAGTCCCTCTCCAATTCATATGCAAACCCCCTGCTATTAAAACTCCTGCCTTCCATTGAAGAGAGTTCAATGATCCAGAAAGCTGAACCCCTCCATCCTAAACCATCTCATTAGCTACGTATTAAAATGCATTATCCATCTATTTCTAACCTCACTTACATGTGGCACAGGTATAAATCCTGAGATCACAAGCAGGGAGGTTCTGTCCTTCAATCTCGTGCCTATCTCCACAAACTCTCTTTGCAACACCTTCTTACCCTTCCTACTTGCATCATTGGTTCCTACATGGACCAGGACATCTGGTCCTGGACACTCTACCTCTTTAGAATGCCATGAACTCAATTTGGGATATCCTGGACCCTGGCACCTGAGAGGCAACACACTATCTAGGATACTTGATAACTTTCACAGAACCTCTTATCTATTATCCATATAACAATTACAGCACAGAAACAGGCCAGTTTGGCCCTTCTTGTCCATGGCAAACACTTTCTCTCACCTAGACCCATTGAACCACACCCAGCCCATAACCTTCCATACTTCTCTTGTCCATGCCTATCAATGTTTAAAATTGAACTTTGGCCGGAAGCCCATTCCACACTCCCACCACCCTCTCATTGAAGAAAATTCCCCTCATGTTTCCCCTAAACTTTTATCCCTTCAATCTCAATCTATGCCCTCTTGTTTGAATCTCCTCCACTCTCAATGGAAAAAGCCTATCCACATTTACTCTATCTGTCCCCCTCAATTTTAAATACCTCTATCAAATCACCCCTCAATCTTTTATGCTCCAGTAAATAAATCCTAACCTGTTTAACCTTTCCTTGTAACTCAAACCCTGAAACCAAGGCAACATTCTTGTAAATCTTCTCTGCACTCTTCCCATATTGTTGATATCCTTCTTACAATTCGGTGATCAAAACTGCACACAATATTCTAAATTTGGCCTTACCAATGCCTTATATAACTTCAACATGACATCCCAACTCCTGTACTCCATACTCTAATTTATGAAGGCCAACATACAAAATGCTTTTTTCACCACCACTACCACTACATGCGACTCCACTTTCAGGGAATTGTGTACCAGAATTCTTAAATTCCTTTGTTGTACTGCACTCCTCAATTGTCTACCATTTAGCATGCACAACCTTTGCTGATTAGTCCTACCAAAATGTAGCACCTCACATTTATCAGTATTAAACTCCATCTGCCATCTTTCAGCCCACTCTTCTAACAGTCCTGTATCCAACTGCAAGCTTTGAAAACCTTCCTTGCTGTCTACAGCAACACTAATCTTCGTATCTCCTGCATAATTACTAATTTAATTTACCATCCTATCATCCAGATCATTAATATATGACAAACAACAATGGATCCAGTACCAATCCCTGAGGCACTCCACTAGTCACCAGCCTCCAATTTGATGGGATCTCCCGTTCAACCATTATTAAATCCATTTCACTACTTCAACATCAATACTTAATAATTGAACCTTCCTAATTAACCTCTTATGCAGAACCTCATCAATGGCCTTTCTGAAGTCTATATAAAGAATATCCACAGCCTTCCCCTCATAAACCTTCTTAGTAATCTCCTTATAAATTTCTATAAGATTTGTTAAACATGATCCACCATAGAGAAAAACATGTTGACTACTCCTAATCAGTCACTGTCTGTCCAAATAATCGTATATTCCATCTCTAAGAACACTCTACATTAATTTACCTACCACGGAGGTCAAATTCATAAGCCTATGACCACCTGGTTTACAATTAGAGCCTTTTCTAAGCAGTGGAACAACATGAGCTACCCTCCAATCCTCCAGTACCTCCCCCCCCCCCCCCCCATGGCTAATGACATTTTAAATATTTCTTACAGAGCCCCCGCTATTTCTACATTAATCTCCCTCAAAGTCCGGGAATATCTTGTCAGGGCCCAGAGATTTATCCACCTTTATTCACTTTGAAATAGCCAGTACTACTTCCTCACTAATCTGTATATTTTCCATGACCTCACTACTAGTTTTCCTTACTTCACCTGACTCAAGATTCCTTTCCTTGGTGAATACTGAAGAGAAAAAATCATTTAAAATTTCCTCCATCTCTTCTGATTCCTCACATAGCCTACTCTTCTGATCCTCAAGGGGTCCAATTTTATCCCTCACTATTCTTTTACTTTTAATGTACCTCTAGAAACACTTTGGATTTATTTTTACCTTGCCTGTCAAAGCACCCTCATATCTCCTTTTAGCCTTTCTCATTTCTTTCTTAAGATAGTTTTTGCACCTCATTTATTTCCACTTCCACAGAACCTCTTATCTGTTCTCCTAACTATGGAATCTCCAAACACTACAGCTCCTCACTTCCCTTCCTTTGCACAAGGCCCAACTCCGTGCCATGGATTTGACCTCTGCAGCTTGACCTTAATAGATAATCCCTCTCAATAGTACTCAAAAACTTGTACATATTATTGAGGAGAACAGTTACAGGGGTACCCTGCACTGGCTGCCACCATCCATCTATAAAATTAAAAAAAAGAAAAAACCCTGTCGTTACCTGTGCCTTTTTGCTGAATCCCTTTGCTTTTCAAAGAGCTTTTCTCACCTCAACTCCTGCACCATCACCTATACCTCTACAAGCCAGACCCACTCTTACATTGACCTCCACTTACTCTCCCTTCCTTTTATTGGCTAGTTAATTACCCATTGGAGGAAATTAACCTTCCTTTCACAGACCTTTTTAAATGTACCTGTTCTTGTTTAAAGTTCCACTCTCACAGCTCCTGTTGGGAAATTAACAAGCTCCTACCTTTCCAGATGCTTTTTAAACACTCCTCAGTAAGTTAAATGCGTAATGAGGATATTGTTCTTCATGAAGTAGGGTGTGAATGCTCCCCTTTTATAAATTCATTCAGCCTTTACAGATCCACAACTGTTTGGACTTCTGGTTTACACAATTTGGCAATTGCAGGCACCACAGAGGAAGCATGATGAATTATTCAAAGATGCAGATTATGTTTTAGTTTCCACTCTACATAATGAATCACAAAACTATATTCCTAAAACATTCGGGATGGCATTGATTTAAGCACCATCTGCCAAGCTAAGTCTGTCTGTTTCAAACATATGCATGGCATTCCTCTCTAACTAGTAACTCAATCACATTAACATTTGTACCAGGTATCCCCTTCTCTTCTGACCACATCTTAAGGACCTCTATGAGAGCATTCACATAAATACTCTCAATGTTCTCAATATATCTTTGGCTGTGTAGGATATTTTACAGAACTAAGACACAAAAGTCTGCAGACAACCTTAATGAAGGGCTCAAGCCTGAATCGTCGGTTATGTGATTTTATCTTTGCTATTTAAAATACACTGTTTGACCTGATGAGTTTCTCCAGCATTGGGTTTATATAGGATAATTTACAGTTCTAACAAGGACATGTAGGTTCAATTCATTAGGAAGAAAAGTAATGCATCAACTTCAAATCATCAAATCATGCAATATATCTTTAGCTCTTGCTTTAAATTGTTGGCATTGCCATCACACAAAAAAATGACTAAAACAGTTTGACATTAGATTCAATGACAGTGGTAGGATAAATTATTTTTATGGTCTGATTTGTTACATTTCCTGTATCTTTAAACATTCAGCAGTTTTCAAACACATTAACTCATTTTTGAAAAAAGCTTTTCCCTTTTTTCCCCCCCAAATTTTCCAATAATGTGAACACTTCTGACTTCCATTCATGAAACACAAAGGAATAATTTAATTTGGTTTAAATGGCCAAGCTCTGTCAACAATATCAATTGCTATTATGCTCTGTATTTCTCATCAAAAATGAGGTGCTGTCACATGAGAAATTACAAGGAACTTTCCTTTGGCAGAGCTATGCTACTTAAAATCAACAGATCAGATTCTGCTGTCTTTCTACATCTTGGTAGGAAACACTGTAGACAACAAAAAAGCAATAACTTCAACCAGAAGTGCCAAGTGAATAAACCATCTCGTCTTCCTTTTGAGATTCCCATAATCTCAGAAGCCATCTTCAGTCAATTCCAATCACTTCACAAGAAATGGTTTTTGCATACTGAATATAGCAGAATCTATGGGAACAGATGACACCTTAGCTGCAGTGTTGGCGTTTTGCACTCGAGAACGAGCCATGCTTCCATCAAGCTGTTAGTATGGAGTATGCACAACATGGAAAAATCCATGGAACAAATCCAATCTAATTGACTACTATTCCACTGTTTTACTTCCAAAGTGTCAATTAGAATGTTATCTAGCAGCACTTAATCCCTAATAATTAGCTGAGCACTTCATTCAAGATCTCTGTGCACCCATGGACACAAAAACCAAACATTTGGATCATCTGCTGCAGTAACCATTTTCATTGCTTCAGCAATGATCTTCCTCTGATCATATGCTAGGATTTTTGCTGGTAATTATTTCTACTCACAGCACAACAGAAAATAGTGCAGAAAACATCATAGTGAAACATGGATAAAACACAGGAAATAGCTTTGTGAAAAATGGCTGGAGATGATTAAACTAGCACCATCTGTGAAGGGCGATGGAATGCAAAATATGTAGGTTAGAGCTTGAAAATAGTTAGCCACCAGCTAGTGGGTCCTTTTCTTATCAGAAGCCTCAAGGATAACAGAATCTGGTTTAAACTGGCAAGATGATCTAGGGTATCCAATAGTAACCATTGCGTTTGCTTAATGAAGGCATAAATATTAACTTAGACACCCCCAATGATGAGACTGCCTGATTAACATGACATGCGATGTATGATGAGGGAGGGACTGTGCGGTATCTGCAGGGATGGGAGTAGAAAATGGAAGATTGTAAAGTATTGAAGTCCCGATTAGAAGGAACCTTAAGGAGGTGTGGTGATGTTGAGCGCAGTACTATACAAAAGAGTGATGATTTTGAACCTCCGATGTGTCTTGGGACTAAGAGACACTCAGCTCTGAACTTGTTCTCCAAGACTTTGTCTCCAGAGTAGTGATTGTGAACACTATATTTCACAAGCTTCACACTGCGAAGGTGCAAGAGAGCCATCTCCAGCCAGAAATAATCCAATCATATATCCTTAGCGCACAAGAACAAAAATAGAAAACATTTAAAAATGCTCAAGAAATCAGTCAGGGTAGTGAGCAGGGGATTGAGTGCTTTGAGTAGATGATCTGTTAAACTGAAATAGTAACTTTTTCCTGTCACTAATGATGCCTGGCCTATTGTGAATTCCCTGCATTTTCTGTTCCGGTTTCACTTTTTCCAACAACTACATTTTGTTTTGCTTTTCATTTACTGTATTCTGAATATTCAACTTCACCACATCCCCTTTCATCATTGCTCTGGAAGACAGCAAACATCCAGATCAGGTAGGAATGGGCAAAATCTGGTTACTATTCCTTTCGGGATGGAAAGATGAAAATGCACCCTCTTTACTGCCTGCAATTTAATTCTCTGAAATATTAGAAAGTAGCCAATAATTTAAACTAAAAAGTGCTTATTAAACAAATGAGCTCACCAAGAGAACAAGCTGCATTTATACAGCCTCACAGCCAAATGGAATCTACTCAATCTACACTTCTATTAGATATCTATATTTATTATTCACAATCTACAAATATCGCACATATTCTATACATACAAAATTCTATCAGGCTGCCTTTTAATCTTCTGCCTCAAACCCTCACTTACCTCGACGAGTACAGCTTAAACATTGCTCAACTCCATGACTGACTCACACTTCCAGGAGCATGATGCACTGCACAATACCAAGGCAGTACCTCCCAAATTCACTCCCTTTGTCAGCTGGAAGGACGAGATCAGCAAAAGAATGGGAAGACCACCACCTGAAAGTTGACCTCAAAGCAACACCCAATTCTTACTTGGAAATATATTGTCATTCTTTCACCATCACTTGGTCAAAGTACTGGAACTTTACCCACCCCCCACCCCCAACAGCATTATGGGAAACTTAGACCTCAATGGCCATGGTGGTTCAGGAAGAATTGATGAAGTTCAAAAACATTTGTGATTGACACCATAATTGATGGTAGAGAGGGCAGTGAAGATGGTTATTTGAGATTACAACAGGATCTAGATGAACAAGGTAAGTGGGCCAAGGGATGGCAGATTGAATGTAACTCAGGGAAGTGCTCCCAGTTGCACTTTGGCAGTTAAACCAGGCAAGGACTGGAGAATAGAGGGTTTTAGAATAAATCCTTGGAAGTGTTAGTACAGGTAGATAAGTAGGGAAGATGGCTTTTAGCATCAAATACAGGAGCAGGGTCATCACATTACCACTGTATATGATGTGGTGAAATCAGCTGGAGTATTGGAGCAGTTCTAGTCACTCAGGTATTCCAAAGTTATCATTAAGCTGGAAAGGGTGCAGAAAATATTTCCAAGAATGTTACTGGAATTGGCAGATGAATTTTGAGGAGAGGTAGTATAGGCAGGAATTTTTCTCCCTGGAACGTAGGAGGTTGAGGAAGGCCATCGCAGATGTTTATGAAATCATAACAGTCATTTGTTTTCCTCAGGTAGGGGAATCTAAAACTAAAGGACATCGGTTTAAGGTGAGAGGGGAAAGATTTAAAAAGGAACCTGAGGGGTACCTTCATACTGTGGAATGAGCTGCCAGAGGAAGTGGCAACTACAATGTTCTAAAGGGACTAGGGACAAGGATAGGAAAAGTGTAGAGGAATATGGGCCAAATGCAGGCAAACAGGACTTGCTTGGTGGAGTTGTTCACATTTTGTAAAACTCAATGACACTAAGGCAGCTCAGTGTACCTCAAGGGCAATTAGGATAGGCAGTCAAACGTTGACTCAGCCTGCCAAAATCCACTTTCTTACAATTGATACAAATAAATGAAAAAAATCCACAAACCAAAGAAAGCTATTTCTAGGTATTCGTCCACCTCTTGGATTTTTATTCCAGTCCTAAAACATGCAAACCCATGTTTCCAGTCTGGTTAAAGTGAAGGCTGTCTGATGTAAGAGTGGATTAAATTTCAATATTATATGCTGCAAATACATGGCACAAAACTAGGCTCTGATATATATTTAACTATTTACATAAAATCAAATAAAAATAGTTTTATAAGATTTTGTTCTGAAGAAGCTCTCATGAAAATTCCTCCATGCAAGTTCTTTCATCAGCCTACTCACCAGACGCCGGGTGTCACTAACGTCACTGTAGCAGCTGAGCTCCTGCTCCAGTAATTCACAGTATAACTTTTGCCAATCATTGAATGCAAACAAAGGTCGACAGAGAAAGGGAGATGTAGAACATATTTAAAACCAGCAATGACCTCATCCTTAACAAAAAATCAGTTTCCACGATTAAGAAGCTTCAGCTTGGTAACTTTGGTAGTTTAATGGATCTGTGTTAATATTAATATTTAGGTTAATGTTAAGCTATATTTCATTAAAATGTCTTAGTAAAGTAAATTATGAGAGTTAAAATATTGTACATGTATTTTTAATAAGTTAGTTGTGGGCTGATATAGGGTCACACATAGATGTCACAGCACATTTACAGAGAACCATTGTACTCAGAGAGAGAGTTCATTTTTGGAGTCGACACGTTGGAAAGCAGTTCCATTATGGAACTGAAGTGTTCTTGATTGAAATTCAAGCACTATGTGCGGTTTTTAAAAGATTTTTTTTGTTGGTATATGCAACATTTTGATGACTTTGTGGAATCATGACCATTTTAACAGAAGTGAGGGGAGAAGTTTGTGGAAGTAATAGGTAATTTATCTTAAGTTGTGGTTTGGACAGAAAATGAAACTAAAACTGTGGTGATGTTGCATCACGTGATGTCAGAGAGTTATATACTGAAGGCAGAAGTTCAGAAGGCAAGACCCTTGTTGGACCCTTGTGAAAGACAGGGTTGAATTACAGTACCCAGAATGTGAGCTGTTATTTTTTATTCCTAATAAAAGATTACTGAAAAAGTGGATTTCAAAAGGGAGACCACTTTCTGACTACTCTTTTGAAAATAAAGAGTGCAGCTTCATCATGAAAGAAAACTGAAGAAGACAGAAAACTTAACCTCCTGAAAAGATAGGACTTGTATTATCCTTATCGCAGGAGATACAACATTATTTGTGCCCAGAAAATGGTCACTCTGTTTGAAAGACAGCTCATCCATAGATTAATGAGTTTAAAGAGATTTGAAAAGATAATGTTTAAAAGTGCTTTATAATTACTTCTGAACTGTGATTTAAAAAGGATCCTGAAGTCAGCAATATATTTGAAACTGGACTTTGAAATTTGACTTTTTCAGAATCAAGTTTAAATCGTAATGGTTTTGGACTTTAACACACACACACACACACACACACACACACACACACACACACACACACACACACACACACACACACACACACACACACACATACTTACATTTGCGCATAGTGGAGTTAAATTTAGAGTTAAGTTTAGAGATAAGTAAGAATGTAATGTTATTAATAGTTTAATTAAAAAATATTATTTTGAATTTACCATTGTCTGTTCCTTTGTTAGTACTAATAAGGGTTTATTAGTTCGTATCATAGTAAATAACCAAAGGGTGCTGAATTATTTCACTTCTGATGACATTAACTATTCATCACTCTGGTGAATAGTACATTTTGCAACAGATGTTTATGTTTGTGCCTGCAGACACTCAACTCTATTTCATCCCTAAACAACACACATGGAACCCAAGTGAATGTCACCATCAGCCTGAACATCTATGAACATTGAAATCAAGTTCCAAATTCACGGCTTGATTCAGAGTTTACAATGTGTGAGTGAATTAAACAACAGCGGACAGAGAGAAAACTGCTCAGAAACCAAACAAAAATGTACTTTTTCATATCCCCATCGTGCTAACATGAAGAGTCTGGCACAGAAATGCCTTGTAAAACCGTGCCTTTGAATACATTAACAAGCCGCAGCAGTCATGCTTCAACACCATGTGAGGAAACCATTCTGCGACAGGTGCATCATTTACTCCTCCCACTCAAACACTTCAATCTGCTTTTCCATCTGGAGCTGATCACGCTGCCTCCTGGACTGTGACGGCCTGCATCCGCACTTCGAGATTTAGACAGCTGAATCCCAAGGAAAATGTAGCATTGACTATAATTTGCTGGACAAAGCTTAATTCTCTCAGCTTCATTGTAGGACAGAGGCAAAGTAAGAGTGACATATCAATAAAGTTACAGCAAATAAATACCAGAAAACATTAATATTTCATTAAATATCTTTTTCTATGGCACAAAGAAATAGGTTAAAATTTGAAATTTTGTTCAGAATAGAATTTATGTGATATCACAATCATAGGAAACAATGTACATTATTACTTTCCTACCCAGCTGAATTACAAGTGTAAATTACATTACACATGTAAATAATAAACATGTTAGGATCTCCATGTTATCAATGCTTTTCTCAACAGTAGTCTACATTGTCCTCTTTTTCCTTCTATTCCTGGGCATTGACTTTAATTCTCCAAAAGTAACACCTTGCCTATTGAGGTAATTCAATTGAAATTAAGTCTTCAAAACTCCTGACACCATATAGTCAGAAGCAAATGTCTGGCTATATTGTTAATGGTGAGTGTGAAAGACTAGAAACAAGGTCAAAGTTAACCCCAAGTTGCTAGCTCTGAAACTACTGTATCCCTTTCCTGACAGCTGAAAGATGTTATGTGTAGGGTGGAAGGGGTCCTCAATGATTTTGCGCACCCTCTTCACACAATGATCTTGGTTGATCACTTTCATGCGGGGAGGGGGGGAGGGGAAGGGAGACTCCAGTAATCCTCTCTGTCACTCTTATGGTGATGTGGATTGACCTCCTATCCATTTTCCCTGCAGTAACCGTACCACACTGTGATGTAGGTGGCCAAGATGCTCTCGATAGAATTACAAATGAGAATAAATGCTTTCAGGTTTCAGAACACAACCTTAGTCCTTTTCACTTAACAGATTTTTGTCAAGCTTTCCCTCACTCTTCTCAAGTAAAACCTGCCTTTGTCACCTGCCAATGTTAAGGGAGATGAGGACAAGTATCATATAACCATATAACCACTTACAGCACAGAACAGGCCAGTTCGGCCCTACTAGTCCATGCCGTAACAAATCCCCAGCCTCCTAGTCCCACTGACCAGCACCCGGTCCATACCCCTCCAGTCCTCTCCTATCCATGTAACTATCCAGTCTTTCCTTAAATGTAACCAATGATCCCGCCTCGACCACGTCTGTCGGAAGCTCATTCCACATCCCTACCACCCTTTGCGTAAAGATATTTCCCCTCATGTTTCCCTTATAATTTTCCCCCTTCAATCTTAAACCATGCCCTCTAGTTTGAATCTCCCCCACTCTTAATTGAAAAAGCCTATCCACGTTTACTCTGTCTGTCCCTTTTAAAATCTTAAACACCTCTATTAAGTCCCCTCTCAATCTTCTATGCTCCAGAGAAAAAAGCCCCAGTCTGCACAACCTTTCCCTGTAACTCAAACCTTGAAATCCTGTCAACATTCTCGTGAACCTTCTCTGCACTCTCTCTATTTTGTTTATATCTTTTCTATAATTTGGTGACCAAAACTGTACACAGTACTCTAAATTTGGCCTCACCAATGCCTTGTACAATTTCATCATAACCTCCCTACTCTTGAATTCAATACTCCGATTTATGAAGGCCAACATTCCAAATGCCTTCTTCACCACACCATCTACCTGAGTATCAGCCTTGAGGGTACTATTTACCACAACTCCTAAATCCCTTTGTTGCTCTGCACATCTCAATAGCCTACCATTTAATGCATATGACCTATTTAGATTTGCCTTTCCAAAATGTAACACCTCACACTTATCTGTATTAAATTCCATCAGCCATTTCTCAGCCCACACCTCCAGCCTTCCTAAATCACCTTTTAATTTACGGTAATCTTCCTCACTGTCCACAACACCACCAATCTTTGTATCATCAGGAAACTTGCTTATCCAATTCTCCAACCCTGCTTCCAGATCGTTAATATATATAACAAACAAGAGTGGACCGAGGACCGATCCCTGAGGAACTTCACTAGTCACCGGCCTCCAATTGGACAAACAATTTTCTACCACTACTCTCTGACACCTCCCATCCAACCATTGCTGAATCCATTTCACTACCTCCTCATTTATACCTAATGCCTCCACCTTTTTTCCTAACCTCCTGTGGGGAACTTTGTCAAAAGCTTTACTAAAGTCTAAATAGACAACATCCACAGCTTTCCCTTCATCAACCTTTTTTGTAACCCCCTCGAAAAACTCAATCAGGTTTGTCAAGCATGATCTACCCCTGACAAAACCATGCTGATTACTCCCTAGCAATCCCTGTACCTCCAAATATTTGTAAATACCATCCCTCAGAACACTTTCTATCAACTTGCCCACCACAGACGTCAGACTCACAGGCCTATAATTCCCAGGTTTACATTTAGACCCTTTCTTAAACAGCAGAACCACATGCGCCACCCTCCAATCCTTTGGCACTACCCCCGTGGCCAGTGACATCCTAAATATCTCTGTTAATGGCCCCACTATCTGTCCACTAGCCTCCCTGAGTGTCCTTGGGAATATTTTGTCCGGTCCCGGAGATTTATCCACCTTTATCTTTTTCAACACAGCCATCACTACCTCCTCGGTTATCCTTATATGCTTCATTACCTCCCCACTATTTTTATTTACCTCAACTGTTTCAATATGTTTTTCCCTAGTGAATACCGAGGCAAAGAAATCATTCAAAATTTCCCCCATTTCCTCTGACTTCTCACTCAGCCTACCCTCACTATCTACAAGGGGTCCAATTTTATCCCTCACTAATCTTTTACTTTTAATGTACTTATAGAAACTCTTTGGATTTATTTTTACTCTGTCTGCCAAAGCCTCTTCGTGCCTTTTTTTGGCCTTTCTAATTTCTTTCTTAAGATTCCTTCTACACTTCTTGTAGTCCTCCTTCAAATTGTCAGCTCCCTGTTCTTTATACCTCTTGTACACCTCCCTTTTTCTCCTAACAAAACTTCCAATATTCCTCGAAAACCAAGCCTCCCTATGACTTCCAGCCTTTCCTTTGATCCTGACTGGGACATAACTACCCTGTACCCTCAAAATTTCTTTTTTGAATATCCTCCATTTTTCATTTACACCCTCACCTGAAAATATCCTGTCCCACTCAATACTCCCCAAATCCCTTCTTATTCCTTCGAAATGTGCTCTTCTACAATCCAGAACCTCAACTTTAGGCCCCTCCTTGCTCTTCCCTAAAACTACCTTAAAACTAACAGAATTATGATCACTAGATCAATTGGATCTCCAACATTAATGTCTGATACCTGACCTAGCTCGTTCCCTAACAGGAGATCCAGTATTACACTGTCCCAAGTCGGTTCTTCTACTAATTGATTCAGAAAACAATCTTGAACACATTTAACGAACTCTAGCCCATCTAGCCCTCTAACTGTATGGGTATCCCAATCAATGTGAGGGAAGTTAAAATCTCCCATGATCACTACTTTATGATTCTCACACATATACGTTATCTCTCTACACATTTGTTCCTCTAGTTTTCTTGACCCATTTGGTGGTCTGTAATACACCCCTATTAGCACCCTCATGCCTCCTTCACCCCTCAATTCCACCCAAACAGCCTCACTGGACGATCCCTCCAGACCATCTTGCCATCTCACAGCAGTAATGTCCTCCTTAACAAGCAGAGCAACTCCTCCCCCTTTTTTACCCCCTGATCTATCACATCTCAAACAAATGTATCCTGGAACGTTAAGTTGCCAGTCCTGCCCCTCTTGTAGCCAGGTCTCACTAATTGCCCCAATATCGTGACCCCAAGTATCTGTCCATGCTCTAAGCTCATCTACCTTGTTCACTATACTTCTTGCATTAAAATATATGCATTTCAGAGAATGACCTCACATACATTCTTTTTTCTACCTTTTTTCCTCCAAGGATGTGCTAACTTTCATTCTTCAAAGCAGTCAATTTTCTCTAACACCTTCCTTTTTTAATCTCCATCCTACCTTTGTTATCGTTTTTATTCTTACCTAGGTGGCCATGCTCCCTTGACACTGCTCTCACACTTTGTTCTCCACTCCCCTGCCAAACTAGTTTAAACCTTCCCCCACAGCTCTAGCAAATCTGCTTGCCAGCACATTGGTCCCCTTCCAGTTCAAGTGGAGTCCGTCCCTTTTGTACAGGTCTGACCTTCCCCAGAAGAGATCCCAATGATCCAGAAATCTTATCCCTTTCCCCCTGCACCATCTCTTTAGCCACGCATTCATTCTCCACATCTTCCTATTTCTACCCTCACTAGCGCATGGCACCGGCAGCAATCCAGAGATTACTACCTTGGAGGTTCTGTTTTTTAACTTCCTACCTAATTCCACATAATCCTATTTCAGGACCTCATCCTCACTTCTAGCTAAGTCATTGATCCCCACATGGACTACGACTTCTGGCTGTTCTCTTTCCCCTTGCAGAATGCTATGTACTCGATCAGAGATATCCCTGACCCTGGCACCAGGAAGGCAACATACCAACCCGGATCCCCGATCTCGTCACATAAACCTTCTATCTGTCCCTCTGACTAACAAGTCCCCAACTACAAGTATCCTGTTCTTATCCCTCCTTCCCTTCTGAACCTCAGGGGCAGCCCCGTGCCAGAGACCTGACCCCAATGACTCATCCCTGATAGGCTGTTCCCCCCAGCAGTATCCAATGCAGAATACATATTTCCTTTTCTATCTTTTTTCTTCCAAGGATGTGCTAACTTTCATTCTTCAAAGCAGTCAATTTTCTCTACCACCTTCCTTCCTAAGGTTGTTTTCACTTTTACCTGTCCTAATGCCCCAACTACAGGTCAAAGTGAAACATCCCCACCCTTCCCATCACAAGAACACTTTGATTTCCAATACAGGAACTGTTATTTCCTGACACTTCTTTCACTGCACAAGTGCTTGGAAACAAATGAGCCTTAGGAACAATTCCTTCAATTCAGGTACCAGACTGCACTCTGATACAAACACCTAACTTGACCTAACTTGGTCATGTGCCATTCTCTCATTCCCATAGAGCAATAAATGTCCTCAACCATGCTTCTGAAACATCCACCAACCATCTGTCATACAGAAGCCTCATCTGCACAATTTTTCATGTGTCATTAAAATGAGCACCACAGTAAACAAAATATCAAATTTCCTTTACTAATTGATTTAAAAAAAATCAACCATGTAGAATTTCTAGGCCTGTCCTATTTCGATGGGCTTAGTGAATGGCTGACAAAATCCACACAGGGCTTGCTGTGATGTTTAATGAAAGTTTTCACAGTAACTATTGGTTCGCAAATAATGTTATGGGGGAAGTGGCTTTACGGCCTTTGATTGACACTTTTGGTATGGTGTGATATTTATTTGTTGGTGAGTTTAGAACAGAGAAGCAAATTTTCTAATCTTATACTGTGTGGGTGGTGATGAACTGAGTTCATGCATTCTCTCATCAAATCATTTAATTGCAGAATTTTACATCCACTTCTCATATGATTGGGACACTTTAAACTCTTTCTGCCACCCAGTTAACTGCAGAAATTAAAAATCAATAAAAATCTTACCATTCACATTGCTGGTCCCTGTGCTATCTCATAACAGGCTAAATTCTGCAGCCCACAATCTAATCCATAGCGGGCAGGGACCTCTTCATTTCATGTCAGGTGAAGTCTTATGACATTGCCTTTCTGGTGTGGGAGGATTGTGATAGCCCAATGATTTGCCTTCTGCCAAGTGCAGGAATTGACTTGATTTAGCATTTACTGAAGATATCACAGTCAACATTACTGAAAATTCTGAGACATGCTGGTTCCCTTCCAGATCACTGTGGCAATTTCCTTTCATCCATCATTGCCAGCTCTGGTCCACAGGCAGGTAGCTAAATTTACTCTCACAGGCTAATGCAGTGAGATCACACTGGATCATTCTTTCAGTCATGCAAAAAACACCATCTGACATTAGGTACTGGATCACCTCCCCCTGGTGGCATTGGAAGAACATCCCAATCATTCTGCATTCTGACCTTTGCCACATCAAAATTGCCTCTTCATTTTAAGCATTATACACTAACATTTACAAAGGTTCATTATTTTATTTTACAGCATGTTTATACCTCCTCAAAAATTGGCTCCTACCTTATGCCACATTCAAGGGAACCGAGCTGGAGTGAATCCGAATTATGGTGCTGCTTACTTCCAACAAGTTTTCCCATAATCTAGCTCTTGGAACCTTGCTTCAACACATATATGATTTCCTTCATCATTTCACCTAATCTTTTTCAACACATTAGTACTTTGGTATGTATGTGTATAAGCAACACCCATTTAATTTGGTATTTCAGAACTATTTAAAGCAGCCTTCCCTGGATTCTTCGTTGTTAGAGATATTGTACCATCTAGTTCCATCCCTTTGTAATACATTGCTGAGCACCAAGCACTTTCATGTCAGATGGTGTAGCCATGAATACTTTTCTACATAATAACCTAACGTGTCAAGACATACTTTATCTTGAAGAAAGAATAGCTATTGGAGACAACATACTATGTGGTCCTTCAAGTGGTTTGCATGGGGCACTTATTTAATGTTGAGGAGCACCACATAAATCACGAAGAAGAGGTTAAAATGAGATGTAAACACCACCAGATAGAAATAACCCACATAAATATGACCTTATTAATGGGCACCAATGTGATTGGGTTTTCTTCCATTTGATGGTACATCATTGAGTTGAATGTTAAAGAACAGCACAAATAAAAGTCCTCTCAACCCCTGGAATTTAAGCCACTCAAATTGCCAACGAGTTGAAGCAAAATCCCTCCCCCCCCCAATCAAATTAGAAATGGCTAATCAAAACAAAACAAATGAAGATGCCACTGTAACAGATTGTCACTGAGCTCGAAAGGTTTAGAAATAATCATACCTATCAATAAAAAGTTGGAAAAGATTTTCAAAGCCTTTGGGGATCACTGAAACACAGTTTTAAACTTTTCAAAAGATGTTAGTTGAATGAGGTGACAGTTAGCATGTACTAGACTAAAGTTGCTGGTTGTGAATTTAATTTCAAACTTTTAATTGCCTTGTTGACCCAAAACAGGATTATTAGTGGAAGTCAAGAAGCATGACTGAGGAGCATCTGTTGAGAAAAATAAGCTTAGCTGGCAAAGTGTGTTGTCCTGCAGGGCCATCCAAAGGCAGCATTGATCAGTTGGGTAGCACAAAGCATGGTTCTGTCTATGAAAAGAACAGCAATGGTTTAAAATATGCAAACAGTATGAATGTGTTAGAGTACTCACTCACAAGAAGAAGAATGAAGGGCCACGGTTTGTACAGTACAACTCCGATTATCCAAAATGGTCTGGTCTTGGCCCATTTTGGATGAACCGTTTTTTTCGGAGAACCAGTCATTTTCTAAAAACAGCCCAGTAGCAACAGCAAATCACTTGTAATAGTGTTTAAAAAAAAAGCAACAAACAACAAGGTAAGGCTTTTTAAGCATTAAAATAATGCTTAATTCTCTCCAAAAAAAAATGTTGCCACCCCCACCGCCGATCACTGACACCTCCCCACCAAGGACCTTCTCCTGCCCAGGAGCTTGAGGTCCCTGCTGCTGCCACTGCCGGGAGCCCAATGACCCCGGTCAGTTCGGCTCCGAAAAAAGTTTTGGATAAATGAGGATTTCTGATATCCTCGTTTATCTGAAATTCTTTAAAAATTTTGGATTACTGAGGATTTTGTAGAATCCGATTTCAGATAATCAGAGTTGGTCTGTACATGCAATCACACAAACTAATTACAGTTATTTTGAGATGTCTAAGGGAAGCCATGATCAAACTAAAATCATGAGCTCAAATGAGCTAGAAAAGTAATAGAGAGACCAGATACCCAAGACAGACATTGGAAATACAATGGAAGTGGATGGAAGAGAAATAGAGTTTCAGGTCAATAGCATGTTGCGTTGTGTCTAAGAAATCTGCAAGAAAGCTTTAAACCTACTGTGGCCACCAACATGGTTGGCGCACAGATGAACCTGCTCTGATTATAACATGTGCCTGCATAAAGGATGGCACCAGGTAGCTTCGCCATTCCCCAAAGGAAAGAGCCCACACGCGCAAAATCTGAATAGCTGCGAGTCAGCAAACAACTTCCAGTTCCCAACGGCAGGAACAGGTTGCGTCTTTAAAAAGCCTCAGTGAACCAAGTAATCAATCAACGAGCTTTGGAATGAACCTGTCAACTGCCAGTCTTGTTATCCACTCTGTTAGCGTGAGCATTACATTGGTGACCCCGATGGTCCAAAAGGTATTTTGGACCCAATATTATGAAGGTAGCAGCAGTGAACACTGCTGCGTTAAAATTACCTACCTTCTGGATGCTTCAACCCCATACTTGGTTAAGCCAAGCGGAGGCACAGTTCCAGATCAGGCAAATAACATCGGACTCCACAAAGTATTTCCACGTGGTGAGCTCTTTGGATCAGGAAACTGATGCCCAGGTAGATGACTTCATCCATTACCACCAGAGGAAGGCAAACATGCAGCACTGAAATCACTGCTCCTCAGCACCTTTGGACACTCTAGGTGCAAAAGAGCAGCCAGGCTGATGCACCTAGTTAGCTTGGGAGACAGAACCCCGTCAACTCTAATGGACGAAATATTGGCACTGGCAGAGGGACACAATCCCTGCCTCATTTTGAACAGGTATTTCTTTTTTTTAAACTTTATTTATTCGTTCAAAGTGCAGATAATAAGTAACATATATAACAATAAACCATAAACATGAATGTTATATTTTATTTATATATAAAAGAAAAAGAAAGAAAGAAGAAGAGAAAAGAAAGAAGAAAAAAAAGAACCCCCCCCTTCAGCCAGCTTTCCTAAGGAGAGCCATAAAGAAAAAAAATTAAGAAAAAATTAAGCATACATATTAAGATCTAATCAAAGTAAATCAAAATGTAAATATTCTGAATATAACAACCACTTGCTAATAAAGAAAGTATAGTTATCACGCAAAACATATGTAATTTTTTCCATTATTAAACAATATTTCATCTCATTATGCCATCTATTACTATCAATCATATTTGTATCTTTCCATGTACTAGCAATACATTTTTTCGCTACAGATAAAGCTAAATATACAAAAGCAAGCTGAAATTTATCTAATCCCAAACCTTCCAGAGGTTGCAAAATACCCAATAAAAATACTGTCGGATCTAAAAGTATTTTAATCTTATACAGGTATTCTAAAAACAATTGAATTTTCTTCCGAAAAGATTGTATATGACCAAACAGCATGAAAAAAATTCCAACAGAATTACCACATCTAAAACACCAATCTGATTCATGTAGACCATACTTTTTCAATTTTTCAGGTGTTAAGTATAATTGACGTAGAAAATTATAGTTAATCATTGCATAACATGCATTTATCAATCTAGTTACACTGTCATAACAAATATCTGACCAATCATCCTCGGAAAAAATAAAACCAATATCCGCTTCCCATTTACTTTTAGATTTATCCCAACTGTTTTTATCCATACCATCCTGTAATATTTGATACATAGATGAACTATAACCCTTCTCTGGTACCTTCATAAGAAAAGTCTTCAAATTTAGTCATTTCAGGTAAAATCATATCTCTACCAAACACATGTTTTACCAAAGATCGAATTTGATAATAAAGAAACAAAGAGTTCTTATCAATACCATAACTATCCCTCATCTGGTCAAAAGATAAAAATTTACCTTCTTTAATAAAATCTCCCAAATTTTCCACACCTTTAAATCTCCAATGCAATAAACTTCAATTATGTATTGAGAAAGAAATAAGTTGATTATTATACAATGGAGTCAAGGCCGATAATTCACCCCTAAAACCTATCATTTTCCTTTTTTTGTCCATAACTTCATTAAATGTTTTAATATAGGCACATTATGTTGCTGTAACAAATTTACATTCCATCTAAATAAAAATTGATGTATTTCAAATTCAGAGATATTTGCCATCTCAATTTTGGCCCAACTAGGGGGCTGTTCCAAATCCATCAATAAACTAATAAATTTAAATTGGGCTGCTTCATAATAATTTTGAAAATGTGGTAAACGTAGTCCCCCTAATTCATATTTCCACATTAATTTATTCAAGGCTACTCTTGAAAATTTACCTCTCCATAAAAACTCCCTAACCATTTTATTCAAATCTCAAAAAAAATATTATCAAGTAAATACGGAATAGATTGAAATAAATATTGCATACGTGGAAAAATATTCATCTTAATTGCATTTATTCTACCCAATAAATTAATAGGCAAATCTTTGCATTTAATCAAATCAGTTTTAATTTTTTTTATTAACAGAACATAATTTAATTTATATAAAGATTGATAATTAACATCCAAAATTATACCCAAATACTTAATTCGATCCGTCCATTTCAAATGAAGAATATTCTTATAAGCTGATAATCTCCTTCACTCACCGATAATATTTTGCTTTTTTCCCAATTAACTTTATATCCAGAAAGACATCCATATTGCATCAAACACTCATTCAAATGTAAAAGTGATTGAGCTGGATTTGTTAGATAAACCAATACATCATCGGCAAATAAATTAATTTTATATTCCTCATCTAAAACTTTCATACCTTGTATCTGTGTATTTTGTCTTATCAACTGTGCCAAAGATTCGATCACTAACGCAAAAAAAGCTGGTGATAAAGGACAATCTTGACAAGTAGATCGGGTCAATTTAAACGGTTCCGAAATCAAACCATTCATCAGTACTCTAGCTACAGGTTTACTATATAATGCCTTAATCCAACCAATAAAAAAAGGACCAAACTTGAATTTCTCCAAAACTTTGAACAGAAAATTCCACTCAACTCTATCAAATGCTTTTTCGGCATATAAAGATATCACCATCTGAAGATTGTCGAAATCTATTGATCAAACTAATCACACGTAAAATATTATCTGAGGCATATCTATTCTTTATGAAACCTGTCTGATCAATATGAATCAGCTTAGGTAAAAATTTAGCCAATCTATTCACTAAAATTTTAGCTATAATTTTATAATCTACATTTAACAACGAAATCGGTCTATATGAGAATACTTTCAAAGGATCTTTCTTTGGACTGTAATTAAAGCACTAGAACAAGACTCAGGCAATTCATAATGTTCTCCAAGCTGGCGTAGCACATCTCCAAACACTGTAGAGAAGTCATCATAAAAAATTTTATAAAATTCAACCGAAAATCCATCATCACCAGGCAATTTACCGTTCGGCATTTCCATCATAGCCATTTTAATTTCCGAGTCAGTAAATGGTGCTTCCAACTCCTGTATATCTACATCCTCTAATGTCGGTAAATTTAACTGTGATAAAAAAAGATCAATCGATCCATTTTCTTGTTTTCCATCAGATGTATATAACTTTTTATAAAATGAACAAAATTCATCATTATTCTCACGAGGTTTATACGTGATAAGCGAATTCAATCTGACAGCATTAATAGTCCTTGAAACCTGTTCTTTCTTTAATTGCCATGCCTTTAATACCTTATGTGCTTCCTCTCCTCATTCATATCGTTGTTTAGTCCTATTAATCATACATTCAAATTGGTAAGATTGTAAAGTATTATATTCCAGTTTCAGCCTAGACAATTCTATTTCTGATCTTCTGTAGCATCTTTCTGAAATTCCTTTTCTAACTTTTTTAAATTCAAGACTCTGATTTAATCGATTCTTTTTTTTATTTTAGAAGTATAACTAATTATTTGTCCTCTCAAATAAGCTTTCATAGCATCCCATAATACAAACTTACTTTGAACAGACTTAGAATTTTCTTTCAAAAAAAATTAATTTGTTTTTTCAAAAAATCAATAAATTCCGTATTTTTTAATAACATTATATTAAACCTCCAATGATCGGCCACTTGAATTTTCTCAGAAGTTGCATTTGTAAAGTATAACAAAGAATGATCTGAAATCACCCTACTTTTATATTCCACTTGTTGTATTTTCCCCTGTAAATGTGCCGATACTAAAAAAAATGTCAATCCTTGAAAACGATTCATGTCTAGTTGAATAAAAGGAGAAATCCTTCTCTGTCGGATTTAGACATCTCCAAATATCCACTAAATTAAGATCTTTCATCAATGCCTGAACCTGAACTGCCATTTTAGATTTCTTAACTTTCTTCGGAAATTTATCTAGTAAAGGTTCCAAAACACAATTAAAATCACCACCAACTAAAACATTTTCATTAGCCTGACCCAGATATAAAAATGCATCAGAAAAAAATGTTTCATCGGCTACATTTGGGGCATAAATATTAAGTAAAGTCCAAAATTCACTAAACATCTTACAATTTAATTTAAGAATACATCCTGCTTTTTCCTCCATTGATTGTAATTCAAAAGATAAATTCTTATGTATCAAAATTGCTACACCTTTAGCCCTGGAATTAAATGAAGAAGAATATACATGCCCAACCCAGCCCCTCTTCAATTTCATACTTTCTTTGACATTCAAATGTGTTTCTTGTAAAAAAGCAACATCAATTTTCATTTTCTTAATATACGCCAAAATGTGCTTATGATTATGTTTAAACCTCGAACATTAAAAGTAGCAAACCTCAACTTTGACATATCTACTAATGTTACTAAGAACTAATAATATTGTTATATAAAAACTCAAATCAATGTAAATAGGCCCTCCAGTAGGAAAAAAAAACCCACAAATGAAAGGCTAAATAAAATGAAAATAAAAAATGTTAAAAATTTAAAAAAAAAGAGAATAAAGAGAACCCCCACCCCCGCAAAAAAAAACTACCAAAAGGTAGTAACCCCTAAACAAAACTTGAGTGTGGATCACCCACCAGTGGCTGATGACTAATAGAACTTAGAGTCAATCTCTCCCTCCCCAGCCAAACAAAGAATAACATCAAAATATCATAATGACATATAAAATAAAATAAGAATAAGTAAGTTCTTCTGTTCATCCAAGAGATTCCAAACTCAGAGACCCCATTTCCAGAGAAGTAGAACTCTTTCCATTCCCATTTCTCCCATTTCTGCCATTTCTTCCATTTCCAGAACAACCAGATTTTTCTTTAGGAGACAATGGTGGACTACGTCTTTGTCCTCTTGCATCCGGAAATGAATCAGCAAAAATCATTGCTTCACGATCATTGTCAAAAAACCGAGATTGAAATTCTCCATAGAACACCTTCAACACTGCCGGATAGCGAAAAATAGACTTATAGTCTTTACGCCACAAAACTTCTTTAACTGGATTAAATTGACGCCGATGCTGAATAACCTCTTGACTCAAATCTTGATTAAAAAAAAACTCTACTATTCTGAATCGATAACGGAGCCTGTCGTTGTCTCGCATTTTGCACTGCTAGACAAAGTATTGCTTCTCTGTCCAAGCCTCCAGAGAAAAATTCTTGCCCCAATACTTGTGGAATCCATTCTTTAAAAAAATGAAGAGGATCTTGTCCTTCCATACATTCTGGCAAACCAACAATTTTCATATTATTCCTTCTACTTTGATTCTCCAAATAATCAATTTTCCTCTCTAACTCCTTTTCACGTTCTCACAATTCTATAACGGATTTTTCAACTTTCAACACTTTTTCTCTATTAGAGGCCACTTGCTGTTTACATTCCAAAAAAGCAGACTGAAATTTTTAAAAATCTTCACAAGATGCTTCCAAACGTGCTTTAACTGTAGTGAATTCTGACCTCATATTAACATTCATTTGAGCCAGCTCTTGCATTATGGGCTGAATGACAGCATTTAACTGCTTATATTGTTGCTCAGAAAAGTTCAGCCCTGCTTTCTCTAACGTAGTGGCAGAACCAGGTAACTGCAGCTCCTGCTGCATCTCAACAACAGGCAATTTAATGGTTCTACTGAGGGTCTGGACTCCCAGCGATGGCACCCCGACTTCCTCAGGGCGTCGCCGCTGTTCTCCCCCCCTCAGCTTGCTGTTATTTCAAAAACTCATGGATTAGATCAATCTCTTCAGGTTGGAACATTGCCTGAGTCGTTTCAAATAATGGAGTCGTCTTCCTGTGTGCTCCCTCCATTAAAATCGGCAGGCTGCCAGAATCGGGATCCACTTCGTGGGCACACGCACCTTCCTCCTGAGAATGGGTAATTCCAGCGGTGTCCTTCTCTTGCTGAGTAGTAGTCATTTTTTTTGCAGCTCCCACAGACAATCTTTGTGGTTTAGGCACTGAAGAAATTAAACCTGAGGCTGTAACAAGCTGTTTAGGCCCTAAATCTTCAACAATCCGAAAATGTAATTTCATTTGCACTTGAGGTTTAGTCTTTTTACCATTAATGGCCATAACAGTTCCTTAATACTTTTGACTGAAATTTAAAAAGTTTAAACTTGAAAACAAAGGGTTAAAAACAGGTACTTAAAAGTTCGGCCAGAGAGGTCGAGATTACACGTCGAGACCCTACGCTATTTTGCCACGCCCCCTTGAACAGGTATTTCTCCATCAACTGCCCAACGACATCCAGCTGATGCTTGCAGACTCAGACTTCAGTGATCCCTGGAAGGTAGCAGCCAGAGCAGACGTCATCTGGAGAACCAAACGGGAGAACGAAGCTGCCATCAGCCAGTTAACCGGAATATGGACCCTGCAGTAAGCCAAGCCCAGTGGGACACAGGAGCACCAGCAACCCCAATGGAAGATGGAGGACATGGATGACCAATGGAGTTTCTATCACCAGAGATGGGGAACAGAAGCCCACCGCTGCTGACCACCCTGCAAGTTTCAGGGAAATGCCAGGGCCATCCACCGCTGATAGCTTCGGCGACTGTCAACCCAGACAGCTAGACAGCCTGCTGCATGTATGGGACAAAAGGTCTGGATGCCATTTCCTTGTGGACATGGGGGCTGAAATCTGCGTTACCCCACTCACCATATTAGAGACGAAGACCAGACAATGTGGATCCAACATGAGAGCCACAAGCAAAATCTGCATACAGACCTACGGCAAACAAAAGGTCCAACTACAATGGTACCAACATGTTTAAGTAGGACTTCACATTGGCCGTGGTGGACAAAACCACACCAGAGGGAATATTTCCTAAGGGCCCAAGGTTTGCTGGTAGATCGGAAGGGCAGGAGGCTGGTCCCTTCTAAACATTCCCTCTCGGGGAAGCCAGACTACCTGCACCTTACCTGGACTCAGTCGCATTGTCCAGCAATGAGTACAACAGGGTCCTTGCTGAATTCCCATCAGTGGTCAAACTGCAGTTCACCTCGACCATGCCGAAGCACAATACGACATCACATCATCATTGAAGGGGCACCTCTACATTCAAGAGCCAGAAGACTATCCCCGGTCAAACTCCACCTGGCCCAAGAGGAGCTTGGGATCATCTGCAGGTCCGACAACCCCAGGGCCTCACTGCTATACATGGTGATGAAGACAGCCAGAAGCTGTCAGCCAGACTGAAACTACAGATGACTGAATGAAGCCGCCACGCTGGATAGCTACCCCCCTACTGCACATCCAAGACTTCACTGCCAACCTACACAGAGCCTGCATCCTGGTTCGTGGCTACCATCAAATCACGATGTAGCCAAAGGACATCCATAAAATTGCTTTGATCACCCTTTTCGCCTGTTTGAGTTTCTACAGATGCCTTTCAGGCTAAAAAAACGCTCCACACACTTTTCTGTGCGTGGGTGCAGTGCGTCAGAATTTGGATTTCTTATTCATATACCTGGATAACATTCTGATCGTCAGCAGGAATTGTAAGGAGCACTTATCCCACCTCTACAACTGTATACCTGACTGTGCCAGTTTGGACTGACCATTAACCAGCCAAATTCCAGTTTGAGCGGGAGACCATCGATTTTCTGGGCCACAGGATTTCAAAGGACAGCGTGTCGGCCGTGCCAAACAAATTAGAAACCATCTAGAAGTTCAACAGGCCTAACACATTCAAAGGGCTGCAGGAATTCATGGGCATGGTAAACTTTTACCACCGATTCTTCCCAGCAGCAGACAGCATCATGTGACCACTGTTCATCGTGACGTTGGGTAAAAAGAAATACATCACTTGGAACCCAGAGGCCGAAGCAGCTTTCATCCAAACAAAGGAGGCCTTGGAAAACACTGCCTTGTTAATAATTTAATTTTTTAATCTAACAATGTATATTCCTGTATCTACCATAACCTTTGAATTGTTTTAAGGGATATAATTAGAATGTTGTAGCAACTGCTGCGCAGAATGAAACACACCACTAACACAATGGGGGTTTCAAATGAATTGTTTATTCAAACTTCATGCATGCCCTTTAAGGACAGTGTGAGCTCTGCCCCCATGTTGGTGGTGATGTCATCATGCTCGCCCGAGGCGCACGCTTTGGCCTAAGCCACGAGGCACAGAGGTCCCCTGATGGTGCTGTGATACAAGTGGGGCCGGTTCACCACGAGTGATGTGCACCGCCGCGCAACCCCCCCTTGAACCGGTTTACGTGTCTCGCTGCTTGGGCAGCCGACCTTATCGTTTCAGTTGGGCCGTCAGTGCTGGCTGGCTTCGGTCCAGGTGTGCCACCTTGAGTCTGTTGACTGTGAATATCTCCTCCCTGCTCCAAAGTCCAAAGTGAATGTCCTGCCTGAGTGTTTCAGTGCTTTGTAGGAGCCTTCGTAGGGGTGCTGTAGGGGCGCAGTGTGTTGGCCTCGTCAGACAAAAATGAAGTCAGCTGTGGCCAGTAATTTGGGGATGCAGGATGAGTGGCTGCCGTGGTGGATCGGTGGTGGGGGAGCTAGTGAGGCGAGCTTACCCCTCAAGTCTGGTCGCCGAAGAACTCCCCAGGTAGCGACAACTCCATGGAGGATTCCTGTAGGTCTTCTTTTGGAGCTGTTCTGATGCCGAGCAGAACCCAGGGCAATTCGTCCGTGCAGTTGGGGCCGGTGAGGTATGCCATGAGAGCCGACTTGAGGTGCCGGTGGAAGCGCTCCACTAGACCGTTGGCTTGGGGATGGTATGCAGAGGTATGATGGAGCTTGATCCCCTAGAGCAGGGGTGTCAAACTCAAATTCACGGAGGGCCAAAATTAAAAACTTGGACTAAGTCGAGGGCCGAACTAAATATTTATTGAAAATTTTCAACAACATTTGCATGTTTTCTCTTCTTTCAACATATGTAATGTTATTCTTTTTCTTATTAAAATAAATGTTTAATAATAGTTTTGGATAAACTCTTTCATTGTCATTGTCATTGGCCCATTTCCTTTACCGATCTGAAACCGTGCACATGACGAGTCAATGAGGGATGATTAAAGCAGTGGTCTTCAAACTTTTTCTTTCCACCCACAGACCACCTTAAGCAATCCCTTACTAATCACACAGCACCAATGGCACAGGGACGCGAGTGGAAAGAAAAAGGTTGAGAACTGTTGTATTGTGGTAACTCCACATCTGATTAGGTTAATTGTTAGGCAAGTGGTCAGAGAAGGACCCCCCCACCCCAAGAAAGGCTTAAATCACAGGAACAAAATAAGCTTCCGTCTCACTGCTCCCAATCTTACACACAGTCCTGATGTGAAATGTGGGGTTGCAGCTCCACGTTCACCCGAGTTCAGGTGCTGTCTTTTTTTTTTTTTTTTTTAAATTTTTTATTTTTCACACCATAAATCACAATAGCCATGATATACACTTTTTCTTTTCCACACATTTACAGTGACTTTTTCTCCCTCCCCCCTCCCTCCTCCCAAGCCACCCCCCCATCCCCCCCCCTCTCATCCATTTTAGTTATACAATCTAGGTTGCATTAATTCAGTTAGACAATGTTGTCATTCAACAAAAATACACCAGAAATTCTACTGAGTCCATTCTTTTCTTTTCTTCTCCTTCCATCAACTTAGGTAATGTTTGTTCCCGGTAGGTTTTCGCTATTGTATTTAATGTAAGGCTCCCATACTTGTTCGAATATTTCAATATTATTTCTTAAACTATATGTTATTTTTTCTAATGGAATACATTTATTCATTTCTATATACCATTGTTGTATTTTCAAATTATCTTCCAATTTCCAGGTTGACATAATACATTTTTTTGCTACAGCTAGGGCTATCTTAACAAATCTTTTTTGTGCATCCTCCAAGTCAATTCCAAATTCTTTATTTTTTATGTTACTTAGGAGAAAGATCTCTGGATTCTTTGGTATATTGTTTTCTGTTATTTTATTTAATATCTGATTGAGATCATCCCAAAATTTTTCTACTCTCTCACATGTCCAGATTGCATGAATTGTTGTTCCCCTTTCTTTTTTACATCGAAAACATCTATCAGATACTGTTGGGTCCCATTTATTTAACTTTTGCGGTGTAATGTATAGTCTGTGTAACCAATTATATTGTATCATACGCAGCCTCGTATTTATTGTATTTCTCATCGTTCCAGAGCATAACTTCTCCCATGTTTCCTTTTTTATCTTTATATTTAAATCTTGTTCCCATTTTTGTTTAGTTTTACCATTTGTTTCCTCATTTTCCTTTTCTTGCAGTTTAATATACATATTTTTTATAAATCTTTTGATTAACATTGTATCTGTAATCACATATTCAAGGTTACTTCCCTCTGGTAAACTCAAGTTGCTTCCTAATTTATCTTTCAAGTAGGATCTCAGTTGGTAATATGCCAGAGCTGTATCTCCCGTTATATTGTACTTATCTCTCATTTGTTCAAAGGATAAGAATCTACTTCCTGAAAAACAATTTTCTATTCTTTTAATCCCTTTTTTTTCCCATTTTCTAAAGGCAAGGTTGTCTATTGTAAAAGGGAGTAGCTTATTTTGCGTCAATATTAGTTTTGGTATTTGGTAATTTATTTTATTTCTTTCTACATGAATCTTCTTCCATATATTGAGGAGATGGTGTAATACTGGAGAAGTTCTATGTTGTACCAATTTTTCGTCCCATTTATATAATATGTGTTCAGGTATCTTTTCCCCTATTTTATCTAATTCTAGTCTCGTCCAGTCTGGTTTTTCCCTTGTTTGATAAAAATCTGATAGGTACCTTAATTGTGCGGCTCTATAATAATTTTTGAAGTTTGGCAATTGTAAGCCTCCTTGTTTATACCATTCTGTTAATTTGTCTAGTGCTATCCTCGGTTTCCCCCCTCTCCATAAAAATCTCCTTATTATTTTCTTTAACTCTTTGAAGAATTTTTCTGTCAGTTGTATTGGCAATGCCTGAAATAAGTATAGTATCCTTGGAAAAATGTTCATTTTAATACAGTTTATCCTTCCTATCAGTGTTAGTGGTAGCTCTTTCCAATGCTCTAAATCGTCCTGTAATTTTTTCATTAGTGGATTGTAATTGAGTTTATATAATTGGCCTAGATTTTTGTTTATTTGCACACCTAGGTATCTTATTGCCTGCGTTTGCCATCTGAATGGGGATTCCTCCTTAAATTTTGAGAAATCCGCGTTATTCATAGGCATTGCTTCACTTTTATTTACGTTTATCTTGTATCCCGACACTTCTCCATATTCCTTCAATTTCTTATATAGTTCTTTTATTGATAGTTCTGGTTCTGTTAAGTACACTATCACATCATCCGCAAACAGACTGATTTTATATTCCCTGTCTTTTATTTTTATTCCTTTTATATTATTATCTCTTCTTATCGATTCTGCTAGTGGTTCTATAGCTAGCGCAAACAATAATGGTGATAGTGGGCATCCCTGCCGTGTTGACCTGCTTAAGTTAAATTGCTTTGATACATGTCCATTTACTGTCACTTTCGCTAACGGTCCCTTATATAATGCTTTAATCCAATTAATATACTTCTCCGGTAAACTGAATTTTTGCAATACTTTGAACAAGTAATTCCATTCTACTCTGTCGAAGGCCTTCTCTGCGTCTAAAGCAACTGCTACTGCCGGTGCTTTATTTCCTTCTACTGCATGAATTAAGTTAATAAATTTACAAATATTGTCTGTTGTGCGTCTTTTTTTGATAAATCCAGTTTGGTCTAAATTTACCATTTTCGGTACCTGTTCTGCTAATCTGTTCGCTAATAGTTTAGCTATTATCTTATAATCTGTGTTTAGCAGAGATATTGGTCTATATGACGCTGGTGAGAGTGGATCTTTCCCTTGTTTTAGTATCACTGTAATTATTGCTGTTTTACATGAATCTGGTAAGTTTTGTGTCTCATCAATCTGGTTGATTACATCCAGGAGGGGCGGTATTATTAGGTCTTTAAATGTTTTGTAGAATTCTATTGGGAGTCCATCCTCTCCTGGTGTCTTATTATTTGGTAAATTTTTTATTATCTCTTGTATTTCTACTGTTCCAAATGGTTCTGTTAATTTATTTTGTTCCTCTATTTGTAGTTTTGGTAGTTCAATTTTAGTCAAAAATTCATCTATTTTCCCTTCTTTCCCTTCGTTTTCGGTTCGGTATAATTGTTCATAGAATTCTCTGAAGTTTTCCTTAATTTCTTTTGGATTATATGTAATTTGTTTGTCTTTTTTCCTTGTTGCCAATACCATTTTCTTAGTTTGCTCTGTCTTAAGCTGCCATGCTAGGATTTTGTGTGTTTTTTCCCCTAGTTCATAATATTTCTGTTTTGTCTTCATTATATTCTTCTCCACCTTATATGTTTGTAATGTTTCATATTTTATTTTTTTATCCGTCAATTCTCTTCTTTTGGTTGTATCTTCCTTTATTGCTAATTTTTTTTCTATGTTTATTATTTCCCTTTCCAACTGCTCTGTTTCCTGATTATAGTCCTTCTTCATCTTGGTTGCATAACTTATTATTTGCCCTCTAATGAATGCTTTCATTGCGTCCCATAGTATAAACTTATCTTCCACTGATTCCGTATTTACTTCAAAGTACATTTTTAATTGTTTTTCAATAAATTCTCTAAAATCCTGTCTTTTAAGTAGCATGGGGTTTAATCTCCATCTATACATTCTTGGAGGGATGTCTTCTAGCTCTATTGCCAATAACAGGGGTGAGTGGTCCGATAATAGTCTAGCTTTATATTCCGTTTTCCTAACTCTCCCTTGTATGTGGGCTGATAACAGGAATAGGTCTATCCTTGAGTATGTTTTGTGTCTAGTCGAGTAGTATGAGTATTCCTTTTCTTTTGGGTTTTGTTTCCTCCATATGTCCACAAGTTTCATTTCTTGCATTGATTTAATTATAAATTTGGTTACTTTGTTCTTCCTGTTAATTTTTTTCCCCGTTTTATCCATATTTGGATCCAAATTCAGATTGAAATCCCCTCCTATTAGTATGTTCCCTTGCGTATTAGCTACCTTCAAAAAGATATCTTGCATAAACTTTTGATCTTCTTCGTTAGGTGAATATATATTAAGTAGATTCCAAAGCTCTGAATATATCTGACATTTTATCATAACATATCTCCCTGCTGGATCTATTATTTCCTCTTCTATTTTAAATGGCACATTTTTGCTAATTAATATAGCCACTCCTCTTGCTTTTGAATTATACGATGCTGCTGTTACATGTCCTACCCAATCTCTCTTTAATTTCTTGTGCTCCAATTCAGTTAAATGTGTTTCTTGGACAAATGCTATATCTATTTTTTCCTTTTTCAGTAAATTTAGTAGTTTCTTCCTTTTAATTTGGTTATGTATTCCATTAATATTTAGAGTCATATAGTTCAGCGTAGCCATTTTATATTTTGTTTATCTTCTCTTTCCGTTTTTCCATCATTACCTTTCCTCCTTTTCCATTTCTGTTTTCTTATTTTCAACTCTTTACCAGACAACATTCCTACAACATCCAACATTTTCCTTATTCTCCTATTTCTATCTTCTTTATCCCCAATCTCCCCTTCACCTCCTGAGTTGCCCTTTATCCCTTGTCGGACAACCACATCTCCCCTCTCCATTTGGATTTGCGAATCCACTCGCAAGCGTCAACTGATTTTGCAGTGACCGCTCTTTTCCCCCACCCAGCCCCCCCCAGAAAAGATTTCGTTTTTTATATGTCACAAAGGTCACTCTTTTAGTTCCCTCCTTATTCTCTCTATTCCATTACCTTCCCTTATTAATTCTTGTCTATACTCTCTATGTTTTCCTCTAATTACAGATACTTTCACATATGCCCATTGTCTCTATTCACTCTTATACCTCTTTACCCGCATACATATCAATCGTGGTCATTTTTACCCTCCTTACCCGTCTTCATCCCTCAGTCTATTTTTGTCTTTACCCACATACATATCAATCGTGATAATTTTTGCTCTCATTACCCGTCTTCATCCCCCAGTCTATTTTTGTAATTGTTCTGCAAATTTTCGTGCTTCTTCTGGATCCGAGAACAGTCTGTTTTGTTGTCCTGGAATAAATATTTTCAATACCGCAGGATGCTTCAGCGTAAATTTATATCCTTTCTTCCATAAGAACTCTGCATTGAACTCTTTTCTCTTCTTTAGGAGTTCAAAGCTTATATCTGGATAAATGAAGATTTTTTGCCCTTTATACTCCAGTGGTTTGTTGCCCTCTCTTACTTTTTCCATTGTCTTCTCCAGTACCTTTTCTCTTGTAGTATATCTTAGGAATTTTACTACAATAGATCTTGGTTTTTGTTGTGGTTGTGGTTTAGGGGCCAATGCTCTATGTGCCCTTTCTATTTCCATTTCTTGCTGTAGTTCTGGACATCCTAGGGCCTTAGGGATCCATTCTTTTATAAACTCCCTCATATTCTTGCCTTCTACATCTTCCTTAAGGCCCACTATCTTTATGTTATTTCTTCTGTTATAATTTTCCATTATATCTATTTTTTGGGCTAGTAATTCTTGTGTCTCTTTAGTTTTTTTATTAGATTCCTCCAATTTCTTTTTTAAGTCTTCTACCTCCATTTCTGCTGCTATTGCCCGTTCTTCCATCTTGTCCATTTTTTTCCCCATTTCTGTTAAGGTCATATCCATTTTATTTATTTTCTTTTCTGTGTTGTTTATTCTTCTTCTTAAATCATTGAATTCCTGTGTTTGCCATTCTTTAAATGACTCCATGTATCCTCTAACAAGAGCAAGTACCTCCTTTACCTTGCCTTTCTTTTCTTCTTCTATTTCCCTGTACTCTTCCTCTTCCTCTTCTTCTTCCTCTAGGTTGACCATCTGTTGTTTCTTTGCTGCCCTTTCCTCCTCTTCTTTCTTGTTTCCATTGTCTTCTGTGGTCTCTTCTTGCTGCAGGTGTTCTGCAGCTGTCGTTGCCGGCTGTGGAGATCGACTCCCCCGCTGGTCCCCCCTCCCGTCGGTGTGTTTTTTTTCATGCGCGGTTGCGCACTTTTACTCGGCTCTGTGAGCCATTGTTGTAGTTCTCTTTCTACCGACCTGAGGTAGTGGGGTCTTCTCTCCACAGCGGGCCTCTTCGGACAGGTAAGGCCTTCACCTTTTTCCTCCGTTGTCTTCTCTTCCTCTCTTCTTTCCGTTGATTTTGATTTTTCTCCTTTTGTCTCCATCTTCTTTCCACCTTTATACTCACTTTTCTTTAACTTGTATTTCTGTGCCTTTGTATTTTCTCTTGTTTTTCCCGACTTTTCTGGAGAGGGCTGGAGTTCACCGTCCGGCCACTACTCCATCACGTGACTCCCCCTTTCAGGTGCTGTCTGTGTGGAGTTTGTACGCTCTCCCCTTGTCTTGGACCAACAGCTCGGTCACCTGGCGAAGGCACCCGAACCTCCCATTGAAACGCCGGCATCCGGGGTGGTGGAGGAATTGGCTGAGAAGAGCGCGTTGCTCCCACCCCCCTCCCATGGTTGGAGAGGGATTAAACTGTGATCTCACGGCGCCGGGCTCGTCTCCAACAAAAGGAGCGGGAGACAGGGTCTGCCGTGCACGGAGCGAGGGGGAAGGCATCGCCAACAAGACGTTCGGTCCGGCGTCGCCGCTGAAGCGCAGACCCAGCGAGGATGGTCCCCAACTCCAGCCGCGTCTGTGTGTCCGGGAGCCGGGCGGGCTGAGTGCGGCGCTCCGATCCCCGGGATTCGGGACTCTGAGATCCCTCCACACCTCCGGCGTCTTCATTTTCACCTTCAGTGTGCATGCGCTATACTGGCACGGCGGCCAGCGGGCCAACTCTAATATATATTTAATATGATCTTGCGGGCCAAATATAATTATATTGAGGGCCAAATTTGGCCCGTGGGCCAGAGTTTGACATGTGTGCCCTAGAGGTTTGCCAGCTGTGACCAGAGAGTGGATGTGAACTGGGCGCCCTGTCGCTTGTCATTTGTGCTGGAACTCCGAACCTAGCAATCCAGTGGGTGAGTAGATTCCTGGCGCAGGACTCGGCGGAAGTGTCTCAGCACGATGGTTTCTGGCCACCTCATCATGTGGTCGACCACAGTCAACAAATAGCGGGCATCCCTGGACACCGGCAGGGGGCCCACGATGTTGACGTGTATGTGCTTGAACCTTTTGGCCAGGGAGTCAAACTGCTGTACTGGGGCTAGTAGGGTGGGATAGTAGGGTGGCACTCACCAGGTGGTGGACTTTGGAGGCCTGGTACTGCATGCAGTTTCTCAACATTTGGGCTAGCTGTTTCTTGAGGCCATGCCACACGAACTGTTCTGCCACCATGCGAACCGAGGTCTTGATCGAGGGGTGAGCGAGGTTGTGGAGACGTCACAGAGCAGCGTGTTGAGGCTGTCCAGCATTTTGAGCTCCCAGAGTCAGAGGCTCATCATAGCGGTGCGGAAAGCTTGTGTTTCTGCATCCTGCTTCTGTGCCTGCACTAGCTGGGTGTAGTTCAGGCCGGGGGCTAGGCTGTGGATGGTGGGCTGAGAGGACGCCTGCAATGACATTGTTCTTACCCGTTCAGTGTCGGATGTTGGTGGTGAACTCCGATGTATAGGACAGATGCCGCTGCTGCCGCACTGACCAGGGATCCTTTGACATGGTGAGGGCCTGAGTAAGCGGTTTGTGGTCAGTGAAAACAGTGAATAGCCTGCCCTCCAGGAAGTACCGGGAATGTCTGATGCCCAGGTACAGGGCCAGAAGCTCCCTGTTGAAGGCGCTGTATTTTAGTTCCGGGGGCGGAGGCACTTGCTGAAGAATGCAAGTGGGTGCAACTGTCCGTTGATTGATTGTTCCAGAGCACCCCTGACGGCCGTGGCTGAAGCGTCCACTGAGAGTGCGATGTGGCCGCCAGGCTGCGGGTGGGATAGTAGGGTGGCACTCACCAGGGTGTCCTTTGTCATGGTGAAAGCAATCTCGGCCTCTTCCATCTTGTTCTTGGCAGTGAGATCAACGGCCGCATGATGTGAGGCGCCCCAAGGTGGTGTGGTAAAAGTTGACCATCCCGGTGAATTCCTGTTGACCTTTGAGGGTGTCAGGCTTTGGAAACTGGCGTATGGCTGCGACCTTCTCTGGTGCTGGGGCAGTCCCATCCGCGGAGATGGTATGGCACAGGAATGGCAGGGACTCCTTGCCAAATTGGCACTTGGCCACATTGACAGTGAGACCGAACTCTGCCAGACGGGCGAATAGTGCACGGAGATAGACCTTGCGTTTATCATGGTTCCGACTGGCAATGAGGATGTCGTTGAGATAGATAAGCACGAAATCCAAGTCTCTGCCCACTGCGTCCATCAGCCGTTGAAATGTCTGGGCCGTGTTTTTAAAGGTCGAAAGGCATCCGCAGGAACTCGAATAGGCCGAACGGGGTAATGATGGTGGTCTTGCCGATGTCGTCGGGGTGGACCGGAACTTGATGGTAACTCCGTACCAGATCGACTTTCGAGAAGACTCAGGCGCCATGCAAGTTGGCCGTAAAGTCCTGTATATGCAGGATGGGGTATTGGTCTGGCGAGGTTGCATCATTGAGGTGACGGTAGTCCCCGCATGGGTGCCAATCCCAAGAAGGCTTCGGGATCATGTGGAGGGGGAAGGCCCAAGGGCTATCCGACCTGCGGACGATCTCCAGCTCCTGCAGTCGGATGAACTCCTCCTTTGCCAGTTGTAGATTCTCAGGGGGCAACCGCCTGGCTTTGGCATGGAAGGGGGCCTTGCGTCGAAATGTGGTGGTGGACTCCATGCTGGGTCATGGGGGAAGTGAACTGCGGCTGCAAGATGGTGGGGAATTCGTCGAGCATGTGAGAATATTCGTCCTTGAGGGCGTTGATGGAAGCTATTCCCAGATTGCACATGTTTGTGGAATCGAGGTGGACGAATTGGAACATGCAGGCATGTACCAATCACTTGCCTTTGATGTCCACCAACAGGCTGTGCACCAGGAGGAAATCGGCTCCCAGCAGTGCTGTACCCATTGATGGCAGTACGAACTTCCAGCAAAACCTGTCCTTGCCAATCTGAATCTTTGCACTGCATGTGCCGAAAGTCTTGATGGAGGATCCGTTGGCTCCCCTTAGGGTTGGACTCCGTGTGTGAGTGTGGGTCTCAAGGGCGGTCAAAGGAAGCACACTCAGTTCTGCTCTGGTGTTACCAGGAAGCGCCGGTCACTGGACTTAACAATCACATGCAGGAGGCTGTTAGTGCAGGTAGGGTGGTGTTCTTCCAGTTTGTGCTTGGGGGGTGCCTGCGGCCAACTGGGTCCTGGGCGGGTGACCTGGCTGAGGGCGGCCTCGTTTTCTTGCTTGGTCCGCCAGAGCATATTTGCATGGGCAGCGACCCTGTGTGGGTCTGAGAAATCCTCATCTGTCAGCAGGAGTTGGATGCTCAAGGAAAGCCTGTTTGAACATCAAGCAGGAACTATGGCCCTCTGCTAGTGCCATCATCTCGTCCATGAGGGCAGATGGGATTCTGTTGCACAGACCTTCCAGGTGTAGGAGCCTGGCAGCGCGCTGCTGATGGGAGAGGCCGAATGTCCCAAGGAGGAGACTTCTGAGAGTGAGGTATTTACCTTCCTCTGGTGGGCTGTGGATGAGGTCATCCACTCTGGCTGCGGTTTCTTCATTGAGCGCGCTCACAACGTGGTAGAACATTGTGGCATCTGAGGTGATGTGTCTGAGGTGAAACTGCGCCTCCGCTTGCCCGAACCAAGTGCGTGGGCATGGGTCCAGAAAGGGGGGGGGGGGGAAGTTTCATCGTGACCGCGCTGATTGCTGTTGCGTCCACATCGGGAGGCTAGACAATGGTGTGGGCTCGCTGGGGTCACCAATGTAGCGACTGCTACACAGAATGAAACACACCACTAACACGATGGGGGTTTCAAACCAAATGTTCATTCAAACTTTGCCTGTGTCATTTAGATATAGTGATTTTTGGTGGTGATGATTAATCGTAAATAAAATATTTTAAAAAAAGATTAGGATCATATTTCAATCTGACTATTCCCTCATCACTAGTCTCTCAAGGGCCGGACACCATTTTTCTTTATTTGGGAGAGGAAATAATCTATTTTTTAACCAAAAGTAGTCTTTATTCACAACAATTAAAAGGAAATCCACTCAAAGTCTCTTCCCACCCTTAGTTCTGTATCTATATATTTCCATTATTTTAAATTGTTACATTCATTTCTATTTAAATCATTGTGGCACCTTGTCATTATTCCTCCCTCTGTTGTTTTAGAGACTTCCTCTCAGTCTCATTCCCTCAATACTTGGTAGCGGAAAGACTGGTAGTCTGTGATCCTTCCTTACAGTTGCCTTGTGTTGGCTGCACCAAGCCTCAATGCATCCCCCAGCACATACTCCTGAAGCATGGAATGTGCCAGTTGGCAGCATTCCTGCACTGACATCTCCGTGATCTGAGAGACCATCGAGTTTTGAGTTGACTTAAGTGAGTCTTTCACCAAGTTGATGGTCTTCCAGTAGTTCTGGATCTCTGACTCTGAGTGCATCCCTCAGAACAGCCCGTAAATCAGAGTCCTTTGTCACGCTGCTGCTGGGCATGAACGGTGACAAGGCACCTTCCATTCTTCTCTACACTCTCTTGGCAAATCTGCATTCTGCAAAGAAGTGGGCAACTGTATCCTCTCTACTGCAGCCATCTCAGGGACAACGTGTGTTGTGGGTGATGTTCTGGATGTACAGGAAGGATCTGACTGGGAGGGCTCCTCTCAAAGCCAGCCAGGCCAAGTTCTGGTGCGTTTATCAGCACTGGCAATGAGGCATTCTGCCAGATGACCTGGACAGTCTTCTCAAGGAACCATTCCATGGATTCCTTGTCCCTCGGTCTCTGCAGGACGTTCTGTGCTGACCACTGCCTAATCATCTGGATAAACATTTCCATGTATGTTAGGTGGTGTGACAAAGACTAGGGAACAGGCCCATCCTTTGCAGTAGCTGGACAGGTAGAACCTCAGCTCATAGAGGCACTTGGTGCCCTCATACTTTGGTTCCTCACACAGCCTGATGTAGCCACACACATAGGTGGTCATCAGGATGAGGGCCACATTACATACGCCCTTGCCTCCATTGTCTGGCAACTTGTACGTGCTGACCTTTTTGACCTTTTCCATCTTGGATCCCCATATGAACTGGAAAACTGCTCTTGTAACCTTCTGGGCAGAGGTGCAGAAGATGGGCCACACCTGTGCCACGCACAGCAGTAATGAGAACACCTTGCACCGGATGACCAAGTTCTTCCCTGTTATTGAGAGGGAGCGCCACCTCAAAGCCCAATTTCTGGTGGACTTTTGCAAACCTCTCTAGCCAACTCTTGTTGCATGCTTTGCCTCTCCAAACCAGATCCCCACCACCTTCAGGTAGTCAGATCTGATTGTGGATGGGATGGTGGACCGGTCAGGTCAATTATCAAAGAGCACTGGTGTGCTCTTCTTCTAGTTTACCCTGGCACCCAATGAAAACTCAAATTGGTCACAGATGCCGATCAATCAGTGGACTAATTGCAAGTAGAACAAAAGTTGGCAATGCCATCCATGAACAGGAAGGCCTTGACCTAAGTGCCTCAACCACCTGGCAACATCACTCTTCATATGCCCTTCCTGATGGATTTAGCAATGGAGAGCATATCCATCATGTATGTGTGCAATATCTGGTCGAATGCATTTTCCTGGTCTAAGGTGATCAGACAGATCAGACCCCTTTATCTTGCATGTAGGCGATGGTATCTCTGAGCTGGGTGAGGCTGTCAGAGATTTTCATGCCCAGAATTATGTAGGTTTGGTCTAGGTGGATCACCTTCTCGGGGCAGACTTAACTCAATTGGCAATGGGCTTTGACAGGATATTATTGCCAACACTGATATGGATCTCCAATTCCTGATATCCTCCTTCTCTTCCTTCTGTTTGAAGATGAAGGTAATGATGCTCTTCCTTGTGGAATCTGACATGTTGCCTGTCAGAAGCTTAGCATTATATACTTCCAATGTGCCCCAGCCCAGCCAGACCCACAGAGGTGTGTACAATTCAGTCAGTAAGAATTTATCAGTAAGATGTCATTTCCAGGAGACTAACTTGACCAAAGGAACAGATCAAGTCTCTCAGCTCTCTGAGGTGATTGCTTGTCTAGACATTCCCATTTACTATTGTCTAAGATAGAGGACAGGAAATTGTGGGAGGCTATTCTGTCTGTATCCTTTGTGCCATACAGCCCAGCATAAAATTATCTACTGATCTTCTATATGCCTGTCTGTGAGGCTGTAGATCACCAACCTCCCTCTGTGAATCTTTTGGAAGAAGAGCATGAGCACATCTCATCCTGTTTCACTGTGCAGACTCTAATCTTCGAGGACAAGGAGGTGAATTGCAAGGCTTTCCAGCTCGTCACCTCTTGGAGTTCATCCCTCTCATCCACACCTTTCAAATGAAGGAAGAGAAATTGCTGCAGATCATTTTGTTGGCTGAGTTTCTTCTGCCTCTGCCTTGCTGTCTGAACACCTTTGAGGGTAAAGAACCTCTTAATGTTCTCCTTAGTCACGGGGAAATCAAAGAAGGGTTTCACAGTTCTTCAACCAGCAATCTCTTTCTTGAGTTCCTCTGCAGTCTCTGGTGTCAACAGCTTCATGTTCAGCTTCCACATTCCCCTGGCCACCTTCTGGTCCTCCTGTAGGTGACAGGAGGTGCAAAGAAGGCATGGTCAGTGATGAACACTGGCGTGAGGTCATGTGGTTTTGACCATGATGGCCTTCCACATGAAAATGAGGTCTACCTGGTTGAGCCATCCGATCTTGTCTGGGTGGGCTGCAGTTGTGCTCCATCTGCAAGGTTGCTGAAGGCATCACACAGCTGTGCATCCTCTACTGTCTCCATCAGTCTAGTCTATCCAGTCTGCTGTCAGCACTGCCAGATCATCCAGCCATATCGATAATGCAGTTGAAGACACTGGCCAGCCTGGATGTCACTAAGCAACGGTGGGAGCTGCTGGAAGATGGCCAGCCTTTCGCTCCACATGGATGAGGCGTACACTTTGATCAGTTGAAGCATGGTGTCATGGTATGTTAGGTCCACCACAAGGAGACATACCCCAACCACTTACAATTCACCTCCTTGTCCTCGAACCTTGGTGATTACAAAGTTGCCTCCCCACTGCAAGATACCCAGAATGGATGCACGACTCCCACTGCAAGATACCCAGAATGGATGCACGGCCATCGTTTCCCCATAACTATACAAATGGTTGCCACAATTGCAACCACCTCTGATTGTTTCTGAGTGTAGCAGTCCACACTCTTGTTGAAAGTCATATATGCCTTAGTGCGCATGTTGAGTGGTGTTATTTTAATCTCCATTGTTGTTCATCAGCGTCTCTGGTTAGCAGTAGTTACAGTCCATTGTCAATCAGCTTGATCCCTCATGCCCACTTCTTTGGTGAACTGCGGCACTGATTTGGGGCTCAGGAACAGGGGTTAATCTTCCTCTGGGAGTGGAGTCTCCTCAGGCAAAGCTGGTGGCTGTGGGCTCCTCTGTGTCCTGACTAGCTTGTTCTCTTCTCCTGTAATTGGAGAACAACGGCATCTGTGCTGTTCTGGATTTCCCAGAGCTGGGATGTGATGGTACCCGCACTGCTCTCTGTCTCCCAGAACAGGGAATCAATGGCTTCGGCCCTGCTCACGGTCTCCTGAAGCTGGGAGTCACTGGGTGCTGTACCTCCCACTGCGGGCTTATTTGGAACCCATTTTTTTCCTCTCCATTTTTGCACTTCCTTTATCTTTGTCCGGCACTTGTGCTGGGTTCACCCTGGGATAATGAGAGGTTACTGGTTTCTGTTTGCACCTTTACCCTTTTCTTCCCATTGCTTACAGCATAAGTTGCCAGTTTCTTTCATGGGGCTTTTGGGGATTTCTTTCTTTTCCTCCCTGTTTGCCATTTTTCTGCTCACTAGTAGGGAAGGTGGCAGAGCAGCAATGGGTGGGGTTTCTGCCAGAAATGGGGAAGGTGCAGGATAAATACATACCTATGTCTGCTCCTACATCTGATGGTCTTAATAAATATTCATGTCAAGGTCCTGGAAAACATGTACCACTTCTTTAATTTCATCACCTCTTGGTGAAGACAGAAATGGAAAATGAAATAGTGCTGGTCCTCAACATGCGTTGGGCACGTTTGAAAGCTCTGATGTTGGCTTCAATAGGATTTAGCCAAGTGAGTTTCACCCAGTGTTACAGCCAAATTATTCTGTTTTCTGAAATCAAAAGCCTCATGTTTGACAGTTGACAGAATTTTCCTTTTATCATTGTTCTGTTTCAATTTACCAGTACCCTAAAAATGTTAAGTGTATCTTCAGCAATGACGACACTAATATATGAAGATGAAGTACAGCCAAAATAACATTATATACTTTGACCCAAGATGAGTCACAACACGATTTTACTTAGCAAAGACATCAAATTGATTTGTTTCAATGTTTGTCAAAAACAGAGCTAAACAGGAAAGTCTGCAAATGTTGTGATTATAGTGCAATATATAAAAGTGCTGGGGAAACTCAACAGGTCTAGAGGGAGCAAAAGTATATAATGTTTTAGGTCTGAGACCTTTGTTGAGCTATGAGCAAAAAGCAGGCAGGCACCTGAACAATGGGGGGGGGGGGAGGAGGGAATAAGGGGCAGGGAGAGGTGCACAGGCCAACAGGCAAGAGGTCATAGGTGGAAATGGGTAGGAGAGCAGAAGAGAAAAAAAGCTGAGGAGTGATGGGAGGGGTAGCTCTCTGAATGGAGAGGGAAGAGGGTGGGGAGCTCAAGGAAAGGAGACAGACCTATAGGGTAAGAGAGAGAGAAGGAAACAGGGGAAGGGCCTAATGGAAACTGAAGTTGATATTAATGCCATCTGGTTGGACAGTGCCCAGATGAATTAGATGTTGTTACTCCAATTTGTGGGGAACCTCAGATTGGCAATGCATAGGAACATAGGAACATAGGAAGTAGGAACAGTAGTAGGGCAAAAATGGCCCATCGAGCCTGCTCCGCCATTCAATACGATCATGGGTGATCTAATTTATGACCTAACTCCACCTACCTGCCTTCTCCCCATATCCCTTAATTCCTCGATCATGTAAAATTTATCTAACCAAATTTTAAATATGTTTAATGAGGCAGCCTCAACCACTTCCCTGGTTAGAGAATTTCATACATTCACTACTCTCTGGGAAAAACTATTTTTCCTCATCTCTGTCCTAAATCTACTCCCCCGAATCTTGAGACTGTGTCGTCTGGTTTTAGTTTCCTCGGCCAGCTCAAAAAAACCTTCCTACATCTATCCTATCCATACCCTTCATAATCCTATATGTTTCTATAAGATGTCTCATTCTTCTGAACTCGAGCGAATACAATCCTAGATGATTTAATCTTTCATCATAAGTCAACCCCTTCATCCCAAGAATTAACCTAGTAAACCTCCTCTGGACCGTCTCCAAAGCCAGTATATCCTTCCTCAAATATGGAGACCAGAACTGGACACAGTACTCCAGGTGCGGTCTCACCAGTACCTTATACAGTTGCAACATTACCTCCCTACTCCTGAATTTAATTCCTCTAGCGATGAAGGGCAACATTCCTTTGCCTTCTTAATAACCTGCTGCACCTGCAACCTAACTTTTTGCGATTCATGCACAAGCACTCCCAAGTCCCTCTGCACAACAGCATGCTGTAGTTTTTCACCCTTTAAATAATATTCAGCTCTTTTATTTTTCTTGCCAAAGTGTATAACCTCACACTTACTAACATTGTACTCCATCTGCCAGACCTTTGCTCACTCATCCAGCTTAACTATATCCCTCTGCAGACTCTCCACATCCTCATTACAATTTGCTCTTCCACTCAATTTGGTGTCATCCGCAAACTTGGCTACACCACATTTTGTCCCCTCCTCCAAGTCATCAATTAAATGATGAACAGTTGTGGGCCTAACACTGACCCCTGCGGCACCCCACTTATCACTCTCTGCCAACCTGAAAAACTCCCATTTATCCCGACTCTCTGCCTCCTGTCAGACAACCAATTTTCAATCCAGGCCAATATACTTCCCCGGACTCCACTTTCCTGTAACTTACTGAGAAGTCTCTTGGCGGCACCTTATCAAACGCTTTCTGGAAATCCAAATATACAACATCAACCTGTTCCCCTCTATCCACCGCACCCATTATATCCTCAAAGAATCCTAACAAGTTCATGGACAAAAATGTCAGTGTGGGAATGAAATTGGTGGCCACTGGCCATTATTGCAGTGGGGAGAACAAAGGAGCTCATCAAAAAGATCTCTCAGTCTACATCCAGTTTCTCCAATGTAGAGGAGGCCATAACAGAAGCACTGGGCACAGTAGATGACCCCTGAAGATTCACACGTTAATTTTTCTTCTCCTCCTCCTACCTTTTCAGTCAGCCACCTGCCATTTGTTTCCTCATAGTTTGATGAAGGGCTCAGGCCTGAAAAGTTGGTCCTAACCATTTGCTTTCTATTGACTTTATGTAACCTGCTGACTTTCTCTAGTACTTTTCTATATTGTTAAAGATAGATTTTTTTTAAAATCTGGTTTTAGTAAGCTCTTTAATATGTTCCTTTATCATAACTTTCCAATTAATTTGTTTCCAGTAGCAGAGGTTATAATTCCTTTCTAACTATTGATTCAGAGTGAAATCCAGTTCCATGACCCGTAGAGAGATTCCAGCATTCACTGTTTAATTTCAGCATCTGAGGGCTTTTTTAAAATTTTCATAGCTTCTGGAATATCTGGTGCTGTATTTGGTTTAGAAATGTGTAATAAAAGAAGTTGTTGAATTTTTCCAGAAGATGCAGAGGAAAGTGGCAAGAATCCAATTATGGAGATCTTATGAAGGTGAAAATCTGCTGGAGATGACACAGACTTTAGTGCGAGTGAAACATGAGGTAAAGATTCAGTATGTTATTGACTTCATCCACTTTGCTGCCAACTTCCACCGTGACCTCATATTCACTTGGTTCATCTCTAGTAACAGAGATCTCTCTGTCTCCATCTCAGAAGAAAACTCTCATCAGATACCTTTTAAAAATCCACCAACTCCAACAGGTACTCAACTACACCTCTTCACACCCTGTCCCCATTCCTTTCCTTTCTCTCAATTCCTCTGCCTCCATTATATCTGCTCCCAGAATGAGGTTTTCCATGCTAGATCATTAGAGATGTCCTCCTTCTTCAAGCTACCCGCACATCAGCCCCGGCCTCCTCCGCACCAATGCACAACAATGATAGGATTCCAAATTGCCTTGCCTACCATCCCACCAACCTCCACATCTAAAATATCCTCCTCCGCCATTTCTGCTAACTAGTGTGTGATCCCAACACCAGACACATTTTCCCCTCTCCTCCCTTCTCTGCCTTCCACAGGGACTTCTCTCTCCATTACTCCCTTGTCCACTCCTCCCTCCCCACCAATTCCCTCCTAGGCACCTACCCCTGTGATTGCAGGAGATGTTCCACTTGCTCTCACATCTCCTCCCTCACCACGATTCGGGACCCTAGTCAGTCCTTCCAAATGAAGCAACAATTCATTTTTGAATCTGCAGGGGTCATCTAAAGTATCCGATGCTCCTGTTGTAGTCTACATTGGAGAGACTGGTCACAGACTGGGTACCTGTGTTTTCTTTTCACTCATACCTTGAGGAAGGGTTCAGGCCCGACACATTTGTAACACATCTTTATGTACTATGGACGATACTATACCAGCTGAGTTCCTCCAGCATTTCTGTGTTTTGACAGACTTTAGCATGACTTCCCAGGTGGACATTGCCCATTTGAATAATTTAAATTCAATTTCAGGAACTATTTCATTCGAAAGCAATGTGAGCAGAGAGCATTGTATAAGAGAGATTACAAGAAAAGTTTACAATTAAGTTACCCTATAATTAAGTATTTACTTTATATATGTACAGTATTTGTAAAATGGAAGTACTAAGCTCTGAAAAATGTATTTTTAGAAGATCAAAGGAAATTCTTCATGTATTGCAGCAGACAAGGCAAACATTAAATGTGCATTTTACATCTGTCTTCATTACATGAGCTGATGCTACCAGTAGTCGCCCAGGCTGAGTTGGAGACACTGTTCTGCTGATGAACTCAGGTGTGCCAAGTGCATTACGTGAAAATACAAGAACATGGTGACTCACATAAGCCATTCTGCACAACGTATATTGTGTAAGAGGTCTACCTAACCCTTATTGCAGCTGGAGACACAAAAAACTATAGAAACCGGAAAGTGGAGCAAAGAAATCAACCTGCTGGAAGAGCCCAGCAGGTCAAGCAGCATATATGAACACAAAGGGATAGTTGGAGTTTCAGCCTGGAACCATGCATCAGGATTGACCATATATTTGCCTCCACAGATGTTGTTTGACCTACTGAGTACCTATCTGTGCAAACTCATTGGTAATTCAAGTGTATGGAATTGGATTATTCCGAAGCACAACAGAACTAAAGAAATATCTACATTGTTTAAATATTTCGGTAATAAAGCAGGAGGCTCCACATAAGCTCTCAAATATTGACACTGTAAGAAGCAGCACAAGGTCCTTAGGAGATAGCAGAGCCCGATGTTTGGAAAATGTCCAGGTGTAGCAAAAGCAGACACTTCACAGTAAAGTCTCAGGGAAGGAAATCATCATCGTCGACAGAACAGCACAAAAGGAACAAATAGAACAGAATGTCAAAGCAGAAGCAGGCCCTTTGGCTTTTAGTACACATTGGCTTGAAATCAACAAGAACAATGTCTTTTTCTTTGCTAAATGCACTTTGGGAATAACATTGAACTTAAGCTTATGAAAGAAATCTTAACCTCCTTACTAATCTGCACTTTTATAAACAAGCTTCCAACATGCATCTGTTCATACTGCTCTGATAATCTCCTAATTACTCTGTCATCAACTCTGGCAAAACTATTCTTATCCATATTTGAGAATACATGCAGTGGTTTACATTCTACATAAATGCATCTACTGATTCTCTCAAATATTTTGAAAAATGCGGAAAAATATATGTTTAGCCATGGGTATCGTGAGAGATGATTCTCACACTCATCAGCAAGGAAGGTGTTCCTCTGCCAACCTGCCCCTGCTGCACCACTCTTCCCTCTTGGAAACATGGTCCATATCACAGGAACCACCTTTTGGCAAAGACAGATGAGTGGGCAAAGGTCTGGCAGATGGAGTACCATGTCACTGCCTTCAATACACCACCACAGTTATTTGAAGATTAAGACGTTAGACATTTGATACAACTTATAGTCTGCAGGGCAGCAGTGATACCTAGCACCTTTAGGTTTTTGACTAATCACAGCAGGAATGTCAAAGTACTGGTAAAGCTATCTCCACAAATAATCCAAATTCACTGGAAGGATAACTGGAGCAATGTTAACGTCCCTGTCAGGCCACGATCCCAGTATTGGGATCCAATTTACAGTCTCACCTACAATGGGGAGGCCATGTGTTTTTTACACCTGTCACAATACTCTTGAACAGACACCCTGTGCTAATCCCTGTCATGAAAAGAGATTAATAGGCAGAGATAAAATATATTGAAAGCCTCCTTTATGACATGCAACTCCTGGGAATTTCTGGCTCATGATTGCTTAAAGGGAGATGGTACTGAGAACCTTGGAGCCATGAATCAGGGCACATGGGTAAGTGGGAGAAGTTCACCACCAGCCTCATTAGCTACCTTAGAAACCACAGAGCAGAGTGGAATTAAGTCACCGTTGACCTTGAGAGACTACTTAAGAAGAAGAACACAAAAAAATTACATTACAAATTATTATTTAAAATATCAAAATACATTTTGATTAATGGCATCTTTTATCCTCACCTTAGTAAAATGAAAATGGTATAAAATCCATTGTTTTGCAAAATGGGTAGCACCATTTTGATCCTTAAAAGGAGAGGATAGTTTTTTGAATTAAAATTTGAAGCTGGAGGTGCAGGGTGGTTGGGATGAAACAGGCTAACAAGACAAGCCAAGACAAGCTAACAAAACAATTATTGTTACTGCCTCTTAAAAAATGTCTGATCATCCTAGTCAACTGAGAGATTACTGTTTATTGAGCTATATTTGAAATTGGCAGCAGAGGGCAGACTTTGATAAGCTTTCAGTCTCAAATCAAATACAGAACAATCTCAGCCAGAATCTGCTAAGCTCTGTGCTTCCAGCAGTATAATAGTCTATTGAGAATAAACTAACAGCCTACTTAAATATGCACAAACTTAAAATAAAAATTAAGCCAAATTCCAAATCACATAGAGCCAAAAAAATGAACTTTTTGGAACTTCCTGATCTATGATCTGTGTCACCTTGATGAACTCCACCCCCCCCCCCCCTCACCCCCCCACCCCACATAGTCGTGGCTGAGGTGAAGAGAATCCTATCCAAGGGTACTGAAGGACTGCTTGAGTACTTGTGATAGTTGAGCTCCTGTCAAGGTACAAAATGTACAATCAAGGCACACACAACAATTCAAACAGACTTTATTCGAATAACGCTAGTGGGAATGAGCAGACTGTAGTGTTGGGTAGACAAGATCACCTCACTAAGACTGTGTGGTCTCATTCAAAGAACACAGTCACAGGGTTCAGTATTTAAGGTATTTTCCTGCATACAAATTGGATATCATTTCTTTGAATGTATTGTTACAACTTATGTTTTACATTTTCTATATCCTCTTCCTAAAGATAAGGAAATGATTTGTTGTCAGTCATTTATTCTCATGTACAAGTTATAATTAAGAGACATCTTTCTGGTATACAAAAATCAACAGAAGTCTGGAAGGGTTGTTCTCAGTACACATCAGTATCTGTTCTCTACCTGCCTGATTTCTGGTTTCCAATGAACATGTGCAAGTGGCTAGTTTCACTCTAATCTTAAATTATTGAAGTTAGCAATGGTGGCCAAAACTTCTGAGCAAAAACAATGTGCCATCCAGGGACTGAGTGGCATTGTCAGTGTTACTGGATGTTTACTGCAGCCTTTGACAATATCTACATCGTGTCTGTCAAGTAGTAACTCAATCAGCTGCTTTTGAGGAGGAAATCGATTTATGAATGGGCTGCCTTTTGACGGTTCATTGACTCTATCAGTCGTCAGTTAGTACTATTAGGTTAAAGATATTAGGCAGGCATCAGGATATCTGAAGCATGGGGTTTCGGGTTCTGTAGAAGAGGTGAGAATTAATTTCTGTCTGGGAGGTTCTATGGATGCTTCTGACTGACTAAAACTTATGCTGGTTTTCTTATAAATGCAACTTTCTGCAATTCTACATTTATCCTTTGAACAGAACCTTCTACATTTCTACATTCCTCCCTGTTTACCATGACTATAATAACTAAAAAAGGTCTGTGGAGAAAACTTGGACAGCATTAAAACAGTAAATCTACAAGGGTAACTTGGTAGCTGGGAGCATAATAAATTCTTTTAATCCAGTGCCAAAGCTTTGTGCAAAGGGATAGGTGTAGCAGTCAGACATTTCACATCAATTTTATGTAAATCCTGTGTCTCTCTTTTTGCATGTGGTTCACCCATTTAGTGAAGTTGTCAGAGCTCCATACACAGTAGCCTTGACGTATAACTTTACAGGTCTCCCCACAAACAGCCAGGTCCATTGTCACAGTACACATGGAAACCATCTCTGTTGACAGCTGAGAAACCACCGTCCCAGCTACTTAGCCATTTCATTAGCTAATAGCCACCCAACACTGAGTCAGCAAATCAGTTCTTAGGTGCCTTTCCTGTACTGTCCTAGGGGAACAGGATCATAAAGACCTGCTCCATCCTAGAGATACCTCTCTTCATCCTAAACCAGGTTACCTCTGGCCAATCAGGGTATTAGTGTAGCTTCTGTACATGAGCCTTAGGGGGATCCATATATCCCAATTAACAGGACCACATCAAATTGGTAGTCAGTCGTGAATATGTTCTATGTCAAAAAACATTGAATACTGTGAAGTTTTACATCAACTTTCTCCCAGCTTTGGTATGGTTATGTATCTGTGGGTCCCCAAAAATGTCCTGTTACCCTGCTGTCCTCCACACGTTTGTGTCCTTATTTTGAATTGTCTCTGATCTGTTTAGTCTTAAAAATCCATTATCACTCCCTGTAAGATATTAATCTGTCACCCAAAATTTCTCTTTTCAATCACGGCTCCGGTATTCAGTTCACATATCAAGGCGATGAAAAGTCATAAAAATAAAGTTCTTATATTAGAATAATAAGTCTTTAGGTTTTAGGTGGACCTTTTACCTTCGGCCTGTTTGGTGTATCCAATGAGGGTGCCCTTCAAGCTTTACTGCAGTCAGTGTTGTTTAACAGCACCTGGTATGGCCATTCCTCACTGAGTTCTCAATTTCCTCTGATCCCATTTCCTCATGAGGATGTTATTTTCAGATTTGATGTTAGGATGTTCACCACTTTGATTCTGTTGGATTACCCTCCTTGATGTACCTGTGAATGCGCCGCTCAAAGAAGTCTTAATTAGATTACTCAAATATTTTCTCACGTTATCGCCTAATGATAATAAATTCATCCCCATTAGTGTGGGCTTTGCTCCCCAAGGTGTCCTAATTAGCTGTCCGTGGACCATCTCTGCAGCAGATAGCCCCGACTTAACCTGTGGTGTCACTCGCATTTTAAATAATGCTAGGGGTAGCACCTTTAGCCAATTTTAGCCCTGTTTCCTTAGTCAATTTTGCCAATTTAATTTTTTTAATGTTCTATTCACACATTCCACTATTTCTGCTGTATGGGTTTGATGGGAGTAGTGGAAATATTGCAGGATACCCTTATTCAATTCTTTATTTATCTCAGTTACAAATTGAGGACCATTATCTCAGTTTAGTACCTCAGGTAGAGCATAACAAGGAATTATTTCCCTTGATAAATTTTAAACTAATTGTTAAAGCAATTAAAGCAGCAATTTTTACAGCAATATACTTACAATAATTCAGTAAACTCATTATAAACATGAAAAAATGGCCTCATGGCAAGAGGAACATCTCTTCTGGCATGGTGTCCCTTTATCGACATTGTTTTATTGGCATGCAGCATTTCTTTGTTATTCTTTTTTCCCTGTCTGCTTCACTAAAATTTTGGATGCCACCATGTCTGTAGTGAGGTATTTACAGGAATATTTATCATTCCCTCCTTGCCAATGTGGGTGTAATTGTTCATATAAGCAAGTAACAAAGATATCAGGTACTGTACACGTTTGGCCAGCCGGCATAATTTATAACTGAGTATTGGGATGTGAAGTCACAACCTCTCTATTCCCATGGCAGAGGAGGCCCTCTACTGTAAGAAAGCAACTTTTAATTTTCTCACTGTCCCAGTTGTCCAGAAACTTGCTGTCTGCCTGTTCGCTTGGGTATCTTGTCTTTAGCCGCTTTCAGGTTCATCTTCCGCCTTGAGGGTGGCTGCAGCAGCAGATCCCAGCCTGAAGATTCACCTTTTAGGAGGCAGCCCTAAAAGGCTGCTACAGTCCACCTGAAAAGGCCTGTTTTTCCAGAGGTGCCTCTTAGCGCCTCCGCATCTTAAGGAGGCTGGGTGATTGGTGCCACCCGTCATAAATATGCGGCATAGCAATGGCTGTCCTCCTTACCCTTAATCCCCCATGCAGGTGGAACCACTCTGTGTTTCCCACACAGTTCCAGCTGCATGGGGATTTATAGATAGGGAAGACAGCCATTAATATGCTGCATTTTGAGCAGCAGAGAGTGGCCCCAATGCAGGAGTGGCCAGCTGGGCTGTGACAGCCCACACCACCCCTGCCCTGACATCCCCCGCTGGCCTGATGTCCCCCGCCAGCCGCCCCTGCCCCGACGTCCCCATGCTGCCCGCCCCTGCCCCGCTGCCAAACAGCCGAGCCTCTCCCCATTGCCTTAAACCCCCATCCCCGCTGCCAGACAGCCGCACCCCTGCCCGACAGCCACCCCCCTCTCCGCTGCCTGAGAGCCCCCTCCCCACTGCCTGATAGACCCAATCTTACTGGGGAGGGGATGTCAGCAGGATATGTCGGGGCAGGAGTGGTCGGCGGGAGATGTCAGGGCAGGGGAGGCCGTCAGGGGAATGTCGGGGCAGGGGCAGCGGGGAGTGAGGCTGTCGGGCAGCAGGGAGTTGGGTCACTGGCTGATAGAGTCATCAGCCTTCCCCTTAGCAGCCGCTTTCAGGCAGCTGCATTCAGGTGCCTGGGGGACTTCCAGTGCTCCGGCGATTATCCCTCCCAGAGGAGGGTTAGAAAGTGTGCCTCGGAGGTGCCTCCTGTTTTTTTCAGGTGGGTACCCTAAGAGCCGTATAGGGTTAGAATATGTGGCTTTACATCGGGGTATTCTGGCCACCTGAAAGAGCCTTCTGCTGCAGTTCAAATGGAATGGAAATATTTAGGCATTCTCCGTTAATTTTTAATTTAACTAATTATTGATTGAATTTCCTTTCAATTTGCAGGAACACTAGGTTAATCTATGATTGAGATTAAAGAGTTCTCATCTTAAAGAAAATTGGAGTGTTTTTACCAAAGTCGTTTGAAAGTGAATATTCTGAGTTAAAGGCCGTAGTAAAAATGTACACGGCAGTAAGCTTTTTGAAGCTCTGTCTTCTCAACAAATGTTATGCCACACATGTATGGCTCAATCTGAACCACTTCTTAACATTCTTATTCGGGATATAATTTGCCTCTAAGGTATTTCCTTCAAGGCTTTTGATCTGAAATTAAAAAAGAACCAAGTTAAAGTTGTCCTCAATGGTGGCCAGTCAGAAGATGGGGTGTTGTTCTGATTTGCAGGTGACCTTGTCAGCTTCTAAAAATCATTTAAAATGAGAGAATTTAAGACACAAAGTTGTTATTTACTCCATGCTGATATTCATAGTCCATTAGAGCAGCCTCCAATCACACCTGTTTTTACATTACACATCCTTCTATAGGCTGCTTTGCTCACTTCCCCTTAAAATCATTCATGGAATAGCCCCGCATAGGAACAGTCTTTAACTCCACATGTCTGTGCCAGTCCCAATGTGCAAGTTTAAACATCCCTCCATCCTCTTCAGATGCCTTTGGCTATCTGGAAGCCTCTTAAATGTTGTTATTGCATCTGTTTCCACCTCTTTTACTGGCAATTCATCTCAACTTCTTCAATATTTTGAAACTCTTTATCCAGAAAATGGTTTTATTGATTTCTTACTCAATTTATTCATGATCATTTGTTTCTTATGTCTACTTTAAATTATCTTCAATTTTACTTGTTTTCCATACACCATCCTGACTTTATTGACCACAGACAAGTAAGTACCTCCTGAGTTAATCTCCTGAGATAGAAGCCCCATCTAGCCTGACTTTGAATTTTTAAGCAGTAAGTTTGTAGACTGTAATTAGCCAGGATCGTTCACACCTCTTCAAGAAGGGGTCCATTTGAAAAAGAGTTATGAAATGGTTTAATCTTCTGAAAAGCAATAAATAAATCTTATGTAAATAAAAAAATGATCAGCAATGGTGCTTCCCTGCTAACATGAAGTAATGTATGAAAAATGTGCACTGATAAATGACTTGTTTTTAATGCCTAAATTTTCTCCATGTATTTTAAGAACTGCTAATTACAAGCCTGCTTTTGTTGATAACATATTTCATCTTTGGATCGTGTAAGTATTAAAAGTAGAACATTTAATGTGGGCTCATTGAAACAGCATTTAAAATGGCATTAGTATGTACATACAGATTAGCAGAACAAGGAAGGAGTAAGTAAGTTAGGAAGACAGCAAAAGTATCTCTCTCTCTCTGACAAAGGTGGGTGTCTGGGTTTGAGTATAAGTGGACAGAACTTTATATATTTTAACCCTGTTACAATCTGCTCCCATTCGTTTTTATAAACCATTTGCATCTATATTTTCCCACGCTATAAATTGTGCGTTTTTTTTTCCTCAAGCATGTTAATATTTTAATAGTAACTACCAGATTTTTAATCTGAAATGATCATTTGTGGTCTTTAAATGTCCCAATTAATGTAATGTAATGTCTTCTACAGGGGTTCTGTTTTGACACTTGGAAGCCTCCACTTCTAACTTGATAAACTGGAGTAAAGTTCAATGTGTGTCTTTTCAGACAGCTTTTACTGTTTTTGCTGTTGCTCCGTACCCTATGTCATCCCCCTCTTTTTCTTCTAATATGTCATTTTGTTTTCTCGTTACTTTATTAATCATTAAGTGCTTTTTGTTTATTTTCCTTATCCCTATTCTGTTGTTGTTTATCATGCCAGTTGCTCTCTGATTGCAATACCTGCCATGTTTTTTGTTGTCTATTTTGAGTGCCTCTTCTACTTATATTAACCCTTCAATTCTCATTCCTTTCCTCATCCCACTTTTTGTGAGCTTCCTCCTTCCATTCTCTAATTTGATTTTTCCATTTCTTCGAGGCATCTTTTTGCCACAGTAGTTGTTCAGCATTGGCAATTGTACCAGTATTTCACGTCCCTCCTTCTGGCCATGTTTCGATGCCTATTTTCTCAGTTAATACCGCCAACAGGATATGGTTTTGTTTACCCTGGGTACCCATCCTGGCTTTTATCCATAGTCTGCCCCATTTTCCCAGCCTGTTTTCTGAATAGAAGTCAGATGGTATCTCTCATGGCAAGGTGCACCGAATCTGATGAGTCATCTGCCAAATGACTTTTGCATAATTTGGCGCAAGCTACCAAGGTAGCCTGATTCCGAGTAGCCAAGTATTATAATTTACTGTGGTGAAACATCGTATGTCTGAATAGTTTAAATACCCCTGGTTGAGAAACAAGCAGCCACCCAAAACGATATTCCAGTGTCAGATCGTAGCCTTCCACATGTACCTTCAACTGGCAGAACAACTTTCTCAATTTGCCGAATGCAGACTATGCGATGTCCAGCACGTATATGTTTTCGTAATACTCGTAATACTCAACCATTATCATCAACATCTTCAGTTTCCTAATTCTCATAAATTCATCATTTTAACATAAACTCATCTCATTTCAACATAAACTCATTTCATTTCAACATATACTAATTTCATTTCAACATAAACTCATCTCACCTTAGGTACTGTGTCTTGTGCTCTAATTCTTTTTCTCTCAGCAGGGAACCAGATCAACCTTGAATGAGGGACCACAATGTTACCCTGAGTCAGTGATGGATTTCAGGCTCAAGGGACCCAAAAGTGCACTGCTGCTCTGTCCAATGTCCCAGTGTCCTTGTGGCCGCTTACAACATATGAGGTGAGCTGCTCGGCAAGTGATTGCCGACTACGCCATTGTGATAATCGCGCTCCTGTCAAGGTATAAAAGGTAAAACCAAGCCACACAGAACAATTCAAACAGACTTTATTCGAAAAACGCTAGCGGGAATGAGCAGTCTGTAGTGTTGGGTAGACAAGATCACCTCACTGAGACTGTTTGGTTTCATTCAAAGAACACAGTCACAGGGTATTTAAGGTATTTTCCTGCATACAAATTGGATATCATTTCTTTGAATGTATTGTTACAACTTATGTTTTACATTTTCCATAATGATTTGTTGTCAGTCATTTATTCTCATGTTCAAGTTATAATTAAGAGACATCTTTCTGGTATACAAAAGTGGCTAGTTTCACTCTAATCACTTAAAATTATTGAAGTTAACAATGGTGGCCAAAACTTCTGAGCAAAAACAATGCCATCCAGGGACTGAGTGGCATCGTCAGTGTTACTGGAAGTTTACTGCAGCCTTTGACAATCTACATTGTGTCTGACAAGTAGTAACTTAATCAGCTGCTTTTGAGCGGGAAACCGATTTATGAATGGGCTGCCTTTTGGCCGTTCATTGACTCTATCAGTAGTCAGTTAGCACTATTGTGTTAAGATATCAGGCAGGCATCAGCCTGGGGGTTCTGTAGAAAAGGTGAGAATTGATTCCTGTCTGGGAGGTTCTATGGATGCTCTGACTGACTAAAACTTATGCTGGTTTTCTTATAAATGCAACTTTCTGCAATTCTACATTTATCCTATGAACACTATCTTCTACATTTCTACACACTGAAGGACTAAGCAGACCAATTGATGGATGTCTTCATGGCCATCTTCAACACCTCACTGCAGCAGTCTATCGTTCGACAGCCACCATCATCCTGGCATCCAAGAAGGTGACAATGACTACTGCCCTGTGGCACTGACCTCCACCATTATGAAATGATTTGAGCATCTGTTGGTGGAATGCATCAAAGCACATCTCCCAGAGATGCTGGGTCCATTTCAATTTGGCTAAAGAAGAATTTGTTCCACAGGCAATACTATAGCCTTGTTGCTTCACTCCATCTGGAGAATGATGCCTCAAAGCCCAGGCTTCAATGACTTCAGCTTGGTGTTTAACATGATCATTCCCCAGAGGCTGGTGGAGAAGCTGTCCTCGCTGGGAGTCAACACCCATCTCTGTAACTAGATCCTGGGCTTCCTAATGAATGACCACAATCTGCCCAGGTTGATAGTAGCATATCGAGCACCATCACATTGATCACTAGGACACTTCAGGGTTATGTGCTCAGTCCACTCCTGTTCACTCTACTGACCCATGACTGCATCGCTGCATCCAGCTTCAACAGTGTCATCAAGTTTGCAGATGACACAACAGTATTTGTCCTCATCAGCAACAAAACTGAGTTGCACTACAGAGAAGAGGTGGAAAATCTCGTGAAATGGTGCAAGAGTAACAACCTGTGTCTCAAGGTGGACAAGATGAAGGACATGATCATGAACCTCAGGAGGCATTGGAACAACGACCCACCACTACACATTAACAACTCTGTAGTGGAGAGAGTGGAGACCACCATTTCCTTGGAGTTCACTTAACTAGTGACCTGTCATGAACAATCAACATCTCACTTGTCAGGAAGGCACAACCGTAACTGCACTTCCTGAGAAGACTGAAGCGGGCAAGGCTACTGGCCACCATTAAGCCAACCTTCTATAAGAGCACAATCGAGAGCATCCTGGCCAGCTGCGTCACAGTGTGGTACAGATGCTGCAGAGAAATGAATTGGAGGTCAATCCATGGGATCATAAGAGTGGCAGAGAGGATCATTGAAGTCTCCCTCCCCTTCATCGACATGATCTACAGGATCGCTGTCTGAAGAGGGCATGCAAAGTCCTTGAGGACCATTCACACTCTGCACACAGCATATTTCAGCAGCTCCCGTCAAAGAGATGCAGGAGTATCAGAGCCAGCACCACCAGGCTGAGGAAGAGCTTCTTCCCATGGGCAGTGAGAATGCTGAATGACCAAAGGAACTGCTCACACTAACCATCCAAGACTCTCATTTGTACAAAACAATATTTATTTATAGATATAATACTTGTCCTGCATGTGTAGTATTTGTCTGTATGTGTGTTATGTCTGGTTAGTGTGTCTGCGTGCTTTTGCACTGAAGACCGGAAAATGCTGTTTCATCGGGTTGTACTTGACCAATCAAATGACACTAAACTTGACTTGAACTTGATCTGCTGACAAAGGTTTAAAATGCTTCTCAGTGTCCTAAACACTCAAAAGCTATTTTCAATCTTAAAAAAAGTTAAATCTAATCATTCCTTCAAAGGAAACATAAAAAAATAAAATTTAAGAACATTATAAAAAAATGAATCAGTTAAATATATGATTTACTGAGAGAGTTCAGACAAACTGAGTTCTTATCTCTGGAGTGACAAAGTTGGCGAGACACCTGAAAGAAGTTTATAAAATTATGAGTGGCATAGATTGGGTAGACAGTTAGAATATTTTCCCTATAGTATCATCACATGAGTTAAAAGTGGTGGGGGGGTGGGGGTTGCTGGCATGGGCTAATTTTTTCTTCCCTCCACACAAAGTGGTAGGTGTCGGGGTAATGGTGCAAGCTGATGCTATAGAGGCCTTTAAGGGTTCTAGATGGACACATGAATATGCAGGAATGAAGAGGTATCTATCAGACCAAGTTTTCGTTTAATTTGGACATCATATTTGATGCAGGCCTCAGGGGTCAAAGTTTTGAGATAAACAAATACATCCTTTGGTCCCTCAAATAAACACTTTCCATTGAAACAGGCATGGACACATATGTCAGGCATTCGTCATCAGTAGAGAACCACTGGTGAAAATCCTCTTTGCCTATTTGAAGCAGCCTCTGTGCCTCACCCACCTCTTCATCTGTGAAGCTGTAGAATTCTTGCTCATCATCTTCTTCATCTTCCTTGCTGGATTTTCATGATGAAAAGACTGGACCCTGACCCTTCTCCCACCAATTTTCCAACACATGAGGAGCTGACTTCTGCCCAGCCTTCCCACCTAAGTGGCAAACTTCTTTAATGTTTATGCTTTTCAGATTGTCTTCCAGCATTGTTGATTCATCTACAATTCTAAAAATTAATTCACGCCTGCAATTCTGCTTGAACACGGAGATGATCTCCTGATCTAGGGGCTGTAGTGTTCTTTGGGAGGTAAGAAACTCGGATCTTTCCATCGCGGCTTACTAGGTTGGCAGCTGGTGGGTGAATGGGACAGGTGTCAAGCAAAAGAAGCGCTTTGGGTTCTAGCTTTAGCTTACGCAAATCAGCAGGGACAAAAGTTATGTAAAACCAACCCTCAAAGATGACACTGGTCATCCAAGCATTGCTGCTATGCGTGTACTCAAACAGTAATGACTTCATGTTGATATGGTGGAAACAGCGAAGTGAGTGAAATTTTCCAATCTTGAGTGGTTTTAACTTGTGTGTTCCAATCTTGTTAACACAAAACAACAATGTCATGCCATCTTTGCATTGTTTGAATGCCTCACGTCGAAGGGTGTCATCTTTGCTAGACAGTGTGCGGTCTGGGATCATTTTGTAACACAGGCCTGTTTCGTCACAGTTGTACACTTGTTCTTCGATATAGCCACCTTCTTCTAAGAGTTTTTAGTTCTGCAGGGTATTCACTGGCAGCAGGACTATTGGCTGAGTGAATTTCTCCAGATACTAACACTTGACAAATCCCGTGATGGCGTTTAAACCGGTCTCTCCATCCATTGCTAGCTTTGAACTGTGAGTTTCTCCGTTGATCAGTGGGTCACATTTCTTGGCTTGAGCTCTGAGAATAGGCCTGAAAATTGGAAGATCTTCTGAGTGTATAAGGTGTCATCAAGGCTGACATCTTTGGCTGTTTGGCCTTTAGTCCCACCTCTTCCTCAACTTTACAAAGCAACGCGTGTAACTTATCTTTCTGAGATTTCCAGCCATAAAGTGTTGATTCAGGTATGCCGAGGTCGCATTCAACTTGGGTTTGACTTTTATTCTTGATCGCGTCCAGTGTGTGAAGCTTATCTTTCACTGAAAAAGATTTTTGTCTTCCATTTTAATCTGAACACAATTTAGATTCCAGGAAGAGGAAAAAAAGAGGTCCACTGGCTGATCGTGTCATGTCCAAGTTCATGTTAAATTGGGTCGCGTTAATTTGGGGTTCCACTGTATTGGTGTATCTGATCTCTCAGAACATCATCCAATAATTCATCCACTACTATCACCTGGCTCGTTAGCCTATAATTTCTTGGTTTGTTTTTGGAGCCTTTTTAAACAACGGTACATAAGCTACCCTCAAATCCTCTGACACCTCACCCGTGGCTAAGGACATTTCAAATATAACTGCCAAGGCCTCTGCAATTTCTACACTAGTCTCCATCAAGGTCTGAGGGAATATCACATCAGGCCTGGGGTATTTATCTACCTTTATTCACTGTAAGGCAGCAAAGACTTCCTCCTCTTTAATCTCTATATGTTCCATGACATTACTGCTGATTCCCTTCCTCCCTTATCCACCATGACAGTTTCCTGAGTAAATACTGATGCAAAAAAACTGTCTATGATTTCCCTCATCTCTTGAGGCTCCACACATGGATGATCACACTGATCTAACCCTTCAGGTTTACCTTCACATTATCTGCCAAAGCAACCTCATGTCTTTTCTTTGCCTTCCAGATTTCCTTCTAAAGTATTTTCTTACATTTTCTAAACTCTTCAATTACTTCATTTGCACCTTGTTGCCTATACCTGCTATATACCTTTACCTTCTTAACCAGATTGCAAATATCCCTTAAGACCAGGGTTCCTTATGCCTGTTAAATTTGCCTTTAATCCTGACAGGAACATTCAAACTCTGGACTCTCAAAATTTCACGTTTGAAGCCCAACCACTTACTAAACACATCCTTGCCGGACAACAACTTATCTCAATCCACTCTTCCTAGATCCTTTGTCATTTCCACAAAATTGGCCTTATCCATAATTAACTTGAAACTAATGGCATTATGGTCCCTGGAACCAAAATGTTCACCCACACACATACTTCTGTCACCTGACCTGACTGGTTCCCTAATAGGAATAAGTATTGCATCCTCTCTCATTGGTACCTCTATATAATAATTTAGAAAACGTTCCTGAACACACTTGACAAATTGCAAACCATCCAGCCCTTTTACAGTATGGGAGTCTCAGTCGATATGTGGAAAATTAAAATCTCCTACTATCGTATCTTTATGTTTTCTGCTGCTGTCTGCTATTTCTCTACAGATTTGCTCTTCCAATTGTTGTTGACAATTGGGTGGTCTATAATACAACCTCATGAGTATGGTCATATCTTTCCCATTTCTCAGCTCCACCCCTTTAGCCTCAGTAGACAAGCCCTCTGTTCTGTCCTGCCTGAGAGCAGGTGTGATATTTTGCCTGACGATCAATGCCACTCTATCACATCTAAAGCAATGGAAGTTTCACTAATGGCCACAATGTCATAATTCCATGTGTCAATTCACGCTTTAAGTTTGCCTGTGTATTGCTTGCCATTAATTAAAGGCTAATTTTGCAGCATTACTTAATCACATGACCACATCTCCAGTAAAGCTACTTAATCAGTAGGCTAATTGTCAAAAATAGTTGGATTACCTTTAATAATAATATGTCTGCAATGGAACATCTGTATTTTTTCATTCACTTCTTTTAGTTTGCTCTTTGCCCTACTCTCCAACTTCTATCACAACCTGACTTTTTTTTGTAAGTTAACTACTGGCAGGGCCATTATTCCTGCTTAGTCACTTTCTGCTATGTACCCACAGCTGGCTCTCCCATCTGTGGGAAGAGCTTGAGCTCTGCTATGAAGTACAGCATCAACCTTCTACACAACAACACTTCTAAATATGAGCACTCCATCCTGATGAACTCATTGCTGGCTCTTCTGCTTAGACTAGTGTTTCTCAATCTTTTTCTTACCACTTTAAGTAATCCCTTACTAATCACAGAGCACTGATGGCATAGGGATTGCTTAAAGTGGTATGAGAATGGAAAGAAAAAAGTTGAGAACCACTGGCTTAGACCATCAATTCATTTCCCAACTCAGGCTAAACCCATTTGTGTACGTCAGAGGTATTAAAATACAGATTCTCATTGGTTAATTTGAATTCATAGTTTCGACTCAATCTGTTTGTAAATTTTTTCTCCTGCACTTTTTCTACGTTTACTTTTTGTGCTTTATTTATTGAATTCTGATGTACTGAATTCAGATTACTGTTAGTCCCCAATGCTCTCCCATCTTTAGATCACTGTACTTATCTCTTGACCCTGTTCCATTTCTTTCTGAAGTATTTTCCATCACGTATCTTTACCAAGTGTTGCTCTGACCTCCAGTGACCAAGCACATTGAACCCAATCTCAAGGGAGGGACCAATTTCAGAGTGCCTGAAGAATCACCCAATCTGAAGAAGGAGTGGCTAAGTTTCTCAGGCAAGAGATGTAATCGACATTAGGTGATGGTTTATAGTGACTTAGAAATATAAAATTAACAGGACACAAAGACTCACCATTAATAATTTGTACCAGATTATTTTAGGGGCGATTAATGAATGGGTGATCCACTTTTTTTAAAAAAAGTTAAAACATTGCAAAATTCCCAATCATCTATTATTTTGCACATTAATGTAATCTGTGATTTTACAACATCAGATCACAGTTCAACTTAAGAGCACTGGAATTCAAAGACCAATGGAGCAAGGGCAATTTCCACTGGTCACAGGATGGGGTTCAGAATTCATCTAGAATTCATTTCCAATTAGATTATTCAATTAAATAACATTCAGAGAAACTACAGAAGGGATTCTGGTACACCATTAAGTTCTCAGTTACCTTGTATCATCCTCCATCCCCATCATCAATCCCTGCGCTACTTCTGGAATCTGTCTTTTCATTCTCTGAAAAGAGCACAGAAAACTAGATGAACCAACTAGTTTACAAGCCTTCAGTTTACAAGCCTTCTCATGACCCAAGCTATGTAATGCCAAAACAAATGAGTTAATTTCTCCAAAATTTCAGAAAAGAATCTTTCATTCAGATGGGCTTCATGTGCTCAAAAAAAAGAAGGATGGAGTATATCAAGGACATTCACGGTATGTATATGAGACCCACTTCAGTCATTTAAACCACTCTTTTCTTAGGGTGTAAGTTAGGATTGTCACTCTGTACAGAGACCAAGAAAGGCTGTCACACTAAAGGGCCTATCTCATTAGCCTGGAGACTAGGTGACGACCTGGTGGTGACTCGAGTCTCCGCAACGTCTCCTGGAGACTAGCCGGGTCTCTGGGGGGGGGGGGGGGGGGTCGCGGGAAATTAAAACATGCTTGATTTTTTTGGAGACTTTTTTCAGTTGCAGTGACGTCGTGGAGACTAATTTTGTCTGCGACTGGGGAGACATCACCGCGACGTCTCCGAGACCTGCTGGAGACCAAGGAGACTGAGGAGACGTCGCAGCAACTGCTGGAGATGTCGCGGAGACGTTGCCGTGACTTCCGGGAGAAATGGTTGTCACTTTGTCTGGAGACGAAGAGGACATCGCCCTGGCATCGCCTTGGTGAGAGCGCAAGCCATTTTTTGGTCTTCCGAGTCACCTGAGTTGCCGCGACTGATTAGACGCGGCAGTCGCGGTGACGTCTCCGCCATTGAGATACCAGTGTAATATCTGTAGACCATCAAAAGAATTGGAGTGTGAGCGAGTGGTGGAAAATGAACAAAACCTCAACCTGAAACAGACAATAATTACAAGTCACTTCTCTCCCAATAGCTGCTTTACTTTGACAAATTTTGAAAAAAGGTAATTTACAAATGTATTTGGAGATGCAACAAGAATTACATTAATTCACAATCAGTGCTTTATTACCTCTGATGCATTCAGATCCAACAATCCAAAAATGAACAAAAACACTGAGTTGAAATGCATTAGAAGAATATTTGAAAATGAATGAAAATAAATTGACATTGGAATCATTAATGATGAAATGCTTAATAATAACAACAGTGTCATACTGAACAGGAGTTTCTTTGAAATTAATGACGAACCAGAATGGAGGCTAAAAAGCTCAGTAAGAAACTAATAAAACAGCATTACACCAGAATCAATTAATTAATTATGTTCTTACAAGGTGATCTCCAGGGAGAGAAGAAAATATTATCCTCACCTGCTACTATTTTGAACCAAGTGGAGCAGAGTTGTTCTGCCATTTAGCTTGGTGGATTCACCCTTCAGATCCAAGATTCTGGAAAAATTTTAAATTAATCAGAGAATCTACTATCTTACAGGCATACAGCGAAGAACTGAAGCAATAAGTGTTGCAGAATTAGTGTGAAGGGGCTCTGAGCAACAATACAATTTGTAGTGAGATGACAGAAAGCTGTAAGGGCCTAGGTGTCTACAGTGCATTTATTCATCTTAGAAAGATGGCTCCACTTATGTCTCTTGAGGAAATGGTGTCAAGAAATGAAGGAGATAAAGGTTATCAGTCTCTGGGGATAAGATGCAAATGAGTAGGAATCTTTTGACAGGTGACCCCTTTGAGTTATTTATGCAGCGAAACGAATATGCTGGCCAGCTGAGAGACCGAGCATATGCAGAAAGCTGCAGAGTACAGCCCAGCTGAATAAAATCAGAATTCATTGACCAAAATTAAGCAAGGTTTTAGAAATTTTAGCTAATTTGTTTTATTGCTGACAATAACATTATTCAGACCTGTTAAAAATCTTCAGTCATATAGCTAAAGAACTAGAGACACACAGGACGAATATAGTCTCTTTAGCTCACCACCTCTGTGCTGACCATTGAGTGCCCATGAGCAGCAGCTGGCCTGCAGCCTTCCATTCCTTGGATATTCAAGAGCTCATCTGGATACTTGTGCTGCCTCCATGATCCAGTGAGTCAGAGTGTTACAGATACTAACCATCCTCCAGATAAATGAATTGTTCCTCAGATAGACCCTAAACCTTTTACAACTTATCTTGAACCTATGCCCTTTCATTTTTGACACCCCGAGTAAGAGGAAATATTTCTTACCACTTTATCTATGCCACTCATAATTGTGTACAACTCTATTAGGTTCCTCCACAATATCATCCAGTTCAAGGAAAATAAAGCAGCCTCTCCATTCTCTTCTCATAAATGAAACACTCCATTCTAGGTAACATCCTGGTGAATCTCCTCTGCACTCTTTCCAGTGCAGTAATGTCTTTTTTCAAGATTATTTTATTGTCATGTAATGAAACAGAAAATGTTTCATAACATAACATAACAATTACAGCACGGAAACAGGCCATTAGGCCCTTCTAGTCCGCACTGAACCAAACACCCCTTTCTAGTCCCACCTCCCTGCACAATGCCCATAACCCTCCATCTTCTTCTCATCCATATACCTGTCCAACCTTTTCTTAAATAATACAATTGACTCCGCCGCCACTATTTCTCCCGGAAGCTCATTCCACACGGCTACCACTCTCTGAGTAAAGAAGTTCCCCCTCATGTTACCTCTAAACCTCTGCCCCTTAATTCTTAACTCATGTCCTCTTGTTTTAATCTTTCCTCCTCTTAACGGAAATAGTCTATCCACATCCACTCTGTCTATCCCTTTCATAATCTTAAATAGTCTCTACAGTACACAAAATTTCCTTTGGTCTTCAGTAAGGCACACTGAGATACGCTATCAGCAGAAATTGCCCAGCACCCCTTACAGTTAGAGAAAGAGAAGCAAAAGAGAGCTCCCCTTTAGTCACCAAATGTCCATGGATTGACCTCCATCACCCCGCTGCTGTGGAGGCAGCCACAGCCACATAGCCTTCAGTCTGAACCATCAGCAACCTGAGCTCCAGATCCAAACCTCTGACACAATCAGGAAGCCTCCAGCATACTCAGCACCCTCTTGCATTTCAGTTCACATACCTGATGCTCCTTCAGCCAGTCTCGAGGCAGTCTCCAGCAGTCCGCAGCCTGTGTGAGTCTGAGATGACGAGAACTGTACACAGAACTCTAGCTGTGGCCAAATCAATCTTTTGTAAAGTTGAACTGTAACCTCCCTGCGAGTATCCAGTTTGCCTTCTTCACTTCCTTATCTACGTTCTTGCTGCCACCTTCTGGATTCTTTGTACTCATGCATCAAGACCCCGCTATTCCACAAAATGTGAGAGCCTTGTAATTCATGTGTCTATGAAAATGCATCACCTTAATTAAGACTTGTCCAATAAGTATTTAACAGTCTGCCAATTAACTAACAATTTTTTGAAAAAACAACAGAACCTTCGAAAAGAGCAATGCTAATGGATTTAGAACATTATAAACCTCCCCCTACAACAAGGAGGCATTAATTTTGACTGCTATTATATTACACCTTATGAAACAAAGGAACAACTGTTATCTCTGCCATTTTCCTTCCACAACAAAAATAGAAACCTATATTTATATATTAACTTTAATGTGGTAAAATTACTCAAGGCCCTTCATATTAACATTACCAAGCAGAATCACGAGTCACCACAACGCAATAGGAATGTGCAGCCCATATGGCTCTCAAGGCTGGTCCACTATTCAAGACTTCATCTCCTCTCTTGCTTCCTCAATCCCTCAATAGTCCAAAAATTATTCTAGCTCCACTTTATACACAGTACTTAGAATGTCCAGCCTGATCAACATTCTGCAGACAAGAATTCCAAATAATCACTAACTTTCTTGAGAAGAAATCTACAGTCAGTTTTAAATGACCAACCCTTGAACTTGAAACTGTGTCCCCTCATTCAAGAACTTCCCATTGGTGGAAACATCAAGATGACCTCGCATTCTTTGAAAATGTAAAGAATACAGACTCAATCTGTTTAGCCTCTGTCACAAGACAATAGAGGCAGCATGGTTTGGCATAGCGGTTAGCACAACACTGTAATAGTGCCAGTGACTGGACCGGGTTTTGAATCGTGTGCTGTCTGTAAGGAGTTTGTACATTCTCCCCATGGCGGCATGAGTTTCCTCCGGGTGCTCCAGTTTCCTCTCACTGTTCAAAACATGCCAGGGGTTGTAGGTCCATTGGGTGTAATTGGGGGGCAGGGCTCGTGGGCCAAAAAAGGCTTGTAACCATGCTGTATGTCTAAATTTTGAAAAAAATCTTCTCTGCTCCAGGATTAGCCCAAGGTTTGTCTCCAATGCTGCTCTATTTGTTCTTTGATAAAAAGACTAAAATTGTTCACAGTATTCCAGAAGTGACCCATATAATTGGAACTAAACTTCAAACTCCAACCTCTTTGCAATAAAGGCCATATGATAAGTTCTCTCTAAACTTCACAAATGACATTTGAGCAGATGACCAAACATTTAGGAAAAGATGTAGATCCATGGAGGGATTTATTAGGGAATGTTAGAGGTAGAGGCTTGGCAGCAGATGGGAAACTTGCTTTTGGTGGAGCTTACAGTTAAAAATGCAAGAAAAAGAGAAGGAAAAATGTCATAAGAAGCTGAAGTGGCAGGAGTTATTTACCTAATTGGGGTGGAGAGAGAACATAAAAGGATTTACTTCTGAAAACAAGATTGAGAACTGTACTGAAGAAAACCAGAACTGAGTAAAACTGCTTGGTTTAGGCATTTCTCCAGATAAATACCAATGAAAATCTTCAGTTTGCAAGTTAATTACATCCACACACCAGGAGTTTCAGTTTCTATCATATGTTTTTCATAGATTTTGAAACTTTTGATCATTGAAATAAAACAAACACTTTTAAATGAATGAAATGTAAGTAAAATGAATTGACATTTGCAGACAGAATCTACAAGCAGAATCGAAGAAAATGTAAGTTTCTCTGAGGTTGTCACAATATGACGAATGTGTTGCCATGACAATTGTTTCCAAGGCCTCAGCTATGATCAATCTATGTACTGTAAATACATTGGATGAAAGCACTGACGACATAGTTTCTGGTGACAAAAAAAGGCTGCGAAGTAAACTGGGAAGTAAGCTGAATAAGTCATAAAGAGGCTACACCAGGGAAACATAGGTGGAATGACTGGGTGAAGATCTGGAAAATGAAGTTTAATAAGGAATTGCCCATTGTGGTGATTGGGAGTTGGTGATCCTCAAAACTGCTAGAGGGCATTGGAGATGGAATGTCCCATCTCGGGTGAGATGCACAAAAATGGATGTATCCTATGAGGTTGTGAGTTAATAAAATATAAATAATACAAATGAACCAAAGTTTCTTTATTACAATAGAAGAAACATCACATGGTACCAGGAGTGGGGTATCATTTGGTATCAGCAGGAGATATGGAAAGTTTGAATCCGCCTGAAACTGTGAATTGGACTGAGGATGTTGAGCATGAGTAGCAGTGTTCAAACAAAGTTTCATGCTGTATCTGCAAACCATTGGACTTGACAGCAAACCAGATGCAGGGAAGATTACACTGCTACTTTCTCTAGAGACCTCAAGCACTAGAGGTTTTCAACATGTTTGTTTTTGCCGAGGCAGATGATCAGGGCAAGTTCGAGAAAGTTATCGAGATGCTTGATGGACACTGCTCCAAAGAAAAATTATATGTTCGAGAGGTACGTGCTTTGCTCATGCAAGCACAGTGGCATCACTTGGGTTGGTGTCACCCAGTGCAGTAACTCTGCTACAATCCCCCCTCCATGGACCTCCTCCTATACTAGACCATATAGAATCCTTTGTAATGTTTTTTGCATTAATTTTACTCGTAAATTGTAATTCCCATATATCACTGAATGTAAAAGCAATAGTAGTGAGATAAACAATGAGCAAAATTAAAATTACACCTTTAAATTACTGTATCATATGCATAGCCTAAATGTATTTACATTTAATTACTACTTCATTTTAAAAAACATTATTGATATAGGTTCACAAATGCTAATTACCAAAATATTGTAACTAAAACACCAGAAAATTTGACAAAAGCAGTGACTTTAAAAACACCAGCAGCAATGAAAAAAACAGCACTTGCATGTAGCACGTGCAGACGAAACCACATGATTCAAAGCATCATTGTAATTGGGTAATTATGACAGCTCTGACCGAAGTGCATAAGAAGGTTCAAAACTTAAATTAGCATAGAGTTTTAGCCCTGTAAGAAAATTGATACATGTAAGCTGAGCTGCCCAATAATGTTTTTGTTGTATTAACTAACTACAGGGATATTTTTTATAAAAAAGAATAAATTTCTGCTGAAACACAGCACAAAAATTTTATAGGCAGTCATTATGGTGTCACCCCCTGTGATGGTGTGACCCATTGTGGTCTGCACCCCCCCCCCCACCCCACCCCAACAAGTGACGTCAGTGCGCATATAGCTGCAGGCAGAAAGATTTGATAATTTTTCATGGATTTTATTGAAAGCAAGAACATGTAATTTTGGATTGCTACAAGGTTCAGTGATCCGTGATCAAATTGTGTTCAGAATTATTGACAAGAAAGTGAGAGAGAGGTTCCTTTGAGAGACAGAGCTTACCTTAGCTGGAGCTGTGAAGATATGCCACACCAGTGAATTAGCTCTGCAGCACCCCATAACCACAGTGTCTGGACACAAACAAACAGAGAATGAGACATAGACGACAACAAAAAGATGGAGAAATATTCAATTGTAAACAATGTGAGACTCAACATACACCAAAACGATACCCAGCCTATGAAAAAGTCTGTAATAAGTGGAAAGGACAGAATCATATATAATTATATAACCACTTACAGCACAGAACAGGCCAGTTTGGCCCTACTAGTCCATGCTGTAACAAATTCCCACCCTCCTAGTCCCACTGACTAGCACCTGGTCCATACCCCTCTAGTCCTCTCCTCTCCATGTAACTATCCAGTCTATCCTTAAATGTAACCAATGATCCCGCCTCGACCACGTCTGCCGGAAGCTCATTCCACATCCCTACCACTCTTTGCGTAAATAAATTTCCCCTCATGTTCCCCTTATAATTTTCCCCCTTCAATCTTAAACCATGCCCTCTAGTTTGAATCTCCCCCATTCTTAATTGAAAAAGTCTATCCACATTTACTCTGTCTGTCCCTTTTAAAATCTTAAACACCTCTATCAAGTCCCCTCTCAATCTTCTACGCTCCAGAGAAAAAAGCCCCAGTCTGCACAAACTTTCCCTATAACTCAGACCCTGCAATCCTGTCAACATTCTCGTGAACCTTCTCTGCACTCTCTCTATTTTGTTTATATCTTTCCTATAATTTGGTGACCAAAACTGTACGTAGTACTCCAAATTTGGCCTCACCAATGCCTTGTACAATTTCATCATAACCTCCCTACTCTTGAATTCAATACTCCGATTTATGAAGGCCAACATTCCAAATGCCTTCTTCACCACACCATCTACCTGAGTATCAGCCTTGAGGGTACTATTTACCACAACTCCTAAATCTCTTTGTTGCTCTGCACATCTCAATAGCCTACCATTTAATGCATATGACCTATTTAGATTTGCCTTTCCAAAATGTAACACCTCACACTTATCTGTATTAAATTCCATCAGCCATTTCTCAGCCCACACCTCCAGCCTTCCTAAATCACCTTTTAATCTACGGTAATCTTCCTCACTGTCCACAACACCACCAATCTTTTTATCATCTGCAAACTTGCTTATCCAATTCTCCACCCCGACTTCCAGATCGTTAATATATATAACAGACATTAGTGGACCGAGGACCGATCCCTGAGGAACTCCACTAGTCACCGGCCTCCAATTGGACAAACAATTTTCTACCACTACTCTCTGACACCTCCCATCCAACCATTGCTGAATCCATTTCACTACCTCCTCATTTATACCTAATGCCTCCACCTTTTTTCCTAACCTCCTGTGGGGAACTTTGTCAAAAGCTTTACTAAAGTCTAAATAGACAACATCCACAGCTTTCCCTTCATCAACCTTTTTTGTAACCCCCTCGAAAAACTTAATCAGGTTTGTCAAGCATGATCTACCCCTGACAAAACCATGCTAATTACTCCCTAGCAATCCCTGTACCTCCAAATATTTGTAAATACCATCCCTCAGAACACTTTCCATCAACTTGCCCACCACAGACGTCAGATTCACGGGCCTATAATTCCCATGTTTACATTTGGACCCTTTCTTAAACAGTGAACCACATGTGCCACCCTCCAATCCTTTGGCACTACCCCTGTGACCAGTGGCATCCTAAATATCTCTGATACTGGCACCCCTATCTGTCCACAAGCCTCCCTGAGTGTCCTTGGGAATATTTTGTCCAGTCCCGGAGATTTATCCACCTTTATCTTTTTCAACACAGCCATCATTACCTCCTCAGTTATCATTATATGCTTCATGACCTCCCCACTATTTTTCTTTACTTCAACTGGTTCAATATTTTTTTCCCTAGTGAATACCAAGGCAAAGAAATCATTCAAAATTTCCCCCATTTCCTCTGACTTCTCACTCAGCCTACCCTCGCTATCTACAAGGGGTCCAATTTTATCCCACACTAATCTTTTACTTTTAATGAACCTATAGAAACCCTTTGGATTTATTTTTACTCTGTCTGCCAAAGCCTCTTCATGCCTTTTTTTGGCCTTTCTAATTTCTTTTTTAAGATTCCTTCTACACTCCTTGTAGTCCTCCTTCAAACTCTCACCTCCCTGCTCTTTATACCTCTTGTATACCTCCCTTTTTCTCCTAACCAAATTTCCAATATTCCTCGAAAACCAAGCCTCCCTATGACTTCCAGCTTTTCCTTTGATCCTCACTGGGACATATCTACTCTGTACCGTCAAAATTTCTTTTTTGAATATCTTCCATTTTCCATTTGCATCCTTACCTGAAAATATTCTGTCCCACTCAATACTCCCCAAATCCCTTCTTATTTCTTCGAAATTTGCTCTTCTCCAATCCAGAACCTCAACTTTAGGCCCCTCCTTGCTCTTCCCTAAAACTACCCGAAAACCTATAGAGTTATGATCACTAGACCCAATTTGTTCTCCAACATTAATGTCCGATACCTGACCTAGCTCGTTCCCTAACAGGAGATCTAGTATTACACCGTCCCGAGTCAGTTCTTCTACTAATTGATTTAGAAAACAATCTTGAACACATTTAATGAACTCTAGCCCATTCAGCCCTCTAACTGTATGGGTATCCCAATCAATGTGATCCCAATCATTATGCAAAGCAATGTTTCTCTAAAGGGAAACCAAACAGAAGTGAAAGTGTGCACACTATAGAAGAAACTGCCCTCAGTGATACATTCTTTGTGGACATGTTAGCGAGGAAGATTTCAAACCAACAGACACTGAATATCAGAGTTGAGCAGGACAAGTGGACTGTGTCATTGCATGCAAATGTGCAGATATTCCTTTCAAGCTAAACATGGGCAAAGGCCAATTTGATTTGTGAGCATGACATCAGGGCAATGAAGATCGAGCCACACATCCATCCAAATTGTGTTCAGCACATTGACACAAAAGGCACTTGTGGACTCAAGGTGGAAGTAAAAGGTTAGGAGCACCACCTCATGTTTGCAGTAGTCCCAGATGGACATGACTCACTGCTTGGTGAAAACATAGGACTAGTTAAGACACATTAACAGCGCCAATGCACAGAACAGTGTAGAGGAAATACTGGATCAATTTCCAGACATCTTCAAGGGGTTTGGAGCTCTGCCATTCACTTATAAGATACAGTTAAAGGAGGATGCAATGCCAATAGTGCATGTACCAAAGGGGGGGGGGGGTGGGTTTCAGCATCACTAAAAGACAAGCTCAAGCAGGAACTTGACCAAACTACGTCACTAGGGGGCATAAAGTGGAGGAGCCCACAGAATGGGTGAATTCAATGTGTGTGTCAAAAAGAACAGTGACATATGTGTGTGTGCATGGACCTAAAAGACTTGAATGCCAATAATAAAGAGGAAACATTATCAGATTCTGAACAAGGATTAAATTACAAGTGAAATGACCAGTGCAAAATTTTTCACCAAATTGGATGCATCCCAGGGCTTCTAGCAATTAAAACTGCATGAAGATAGCTCAAAATACTGTACATTCAATACACCATTTGGCCAATACTCCTGTTTAAGGATGCTCATGGTGTTCCACAGGACAACAGAACACATCATAGAAGGCATAAATGGGGTATACGTGTACATGGATGACATGTTCCACATAGGAGCAAACACATCCAGAAGTAATGATTAAAGCTAAACAGAGCAAAATGTCGGTTTGGTGTGAAGGAAATCGCCTTTCTGGGAGATAAGCCGTCAGAGTGTGGGCCTAGACAAGAGCAAGGTGAAAGTGTTACAGAGTCCAAAGGACCCCAAAACCAGCAGCAATAGATATGCACCACAACACAGAGTTACTTAAGCAATAGTAGTTTTTAATTATATTTGAACAAGAAAACGGAATTAAACTTTAATTTATTACTTAATCTACTTATTTAACCTACCTAACATACTTAATCTCCCCTCTAATTCTAAGCACAGATGTGTGTAATATGTATTTAAGATTAGAAAAGTTCTTTGGATCACAGTCCAATCTCACTGGTTGCAGGCAATTCTTTTACTGTGCACAGAAGTTAGCATTAACAAAGTTCACCAGTCTTTGGTGCCGAACAGGCAAATGGTTACCACTCAGGAGGGTTCTTGTTCTCTCTCTTCAGAGAGAGATTCCTTTTTGTTCCAGGACATCCGCACCTGATTCCTTCTCAATCAGTCTTGCTGATGAAACTTTCCCCCTTCAGGGTTCTCCAGATGATCCTCCTTCTTTCAGGTCACCTTTCAGACAGCAAGTCTTCTCCTTTGACCAGACAGTCTTCCAGAAGTTTGCCAGCTTTGTCCCTCTGGAACTGATTTCTGTCTCCTTTCTCTCTGTTTCACACCCTCCCTCTCTGAGAGCAAAACTGTTCTGTCTGCCTGCAAAAATCACATGGTCTCTCAAGCAAGCTGTATGCTGCAACTTTGTTGCTCTTTTTTGCAAAATGTACTCTGCAAAAGTTCTGCAAATATTCTGTGTTTTAAAATGTTCGTGTGCAACCTGCTCTAATAATCCTTCCCAAAACACTTCTGTCACAAAAGCAATTCTAGAAATGGCCAGACCCACTGAAAATACAGGTATATTGAGAGTGCTGGGAATAATCAATTTCATTGGTGAATTCATACCAAACCTGTCTTCCAAAACAATGCACCTGAGGAAGTTGTTACTTGATAAATGTGCATTTAAGTGGGTGACCAACCACAAGGAAGAATGGGGGTGATGGGTGATTGAAGACCATTCTAAATACGGAACGAGTTCTTTGTCGTTTTTTGACCCATCCAGAAGAATTAAAATATTTAGGGATGCTTTAAAGGATGGTATAGGTGCTGTGGAATTACTTTAGGCTGTAGAAGAAGATTGGAGGCCAGTTGCAAACACATCAAGGACAATGACCACCTCTCAATGTTGATATGCACAGATAGAGAAAGAATGCCTAGAAATTCCACAGCTATGTGCATGGTCTACCAACATTCATGGTAGAGACAGACCACGAGCCATTAATAGCCATAATCAAGAAATACCTCAGTCAGATGTCACCATGAATCCAAAGACTGATGATGAAGCAACAATGTTATGACTTTGAATTGGTATACACACCAGGGAAACCTATTGTGCTGGCTGATGCACTGTCCAGGGCAACAATGCAGAGTGAAACACACAATAAAAGTTCCATTGATTCCACATGAATCTGATTACTGAATCTCTTCCTGTATCTGTCTTAAAATCCAAGTAGATTGCAGCTGAATCAGAAAAGGGCACAGTTCTACAGAAGATCATCAAGAATCTGAATGAAGAATGGCCTAGAGGTGAATGTCAGCCATACGACAACATCAGAACTGAGCTGAGTGTTGTCAATGGGTTTCTACTCAGATAAAGCAGAATTATCATTCTTCAGATGCTGAAAAGGCTTTATGAGGGAAACTTTAGAATGGAAAAATGCAAGAGGGAGGACAGAACTGTTTATTGGCGAGGGATAAATGCTGACATCGACAGAATGGTCTCAAGCAGTGAGGCCTGTCTGAAACATCACACAAAGCAGACAAAGGAACCCATAACCATAATTGACTTTCCAGCGAAGCCATGACAGAAAGTTGGACAATAGACAGTAGGTGCTGGAGTCGGCCAATTGGCCCATCGAGCCAGCACCACCATTTTTCAGATCATGGCTGATAATTCTGTGTCAGTATCTATTCCCTGTTTTATCCCTATAACCCTTAACTCTCCTGCCCACAAGAGCCTTTTGAACATATCCAATGAATCTTCCCCTACCTCCCTCTGTGGCAAAGCATTCCACAGATCCACACTTCTCTGTGTAAAAAAATTCTCATCTCTGTCCTAAAGGGCCTTCCCTGTATTCTTAAACTATGCCCTCTAGTCCGAGTCTCTCCCAACATTGGGAACATGTAATCCAAATTCACCCTGTCTAGCCACTTGATAATCTTATATATCTCAATCATGTCTCCCCTCATCTTTCTAAATTCCATCACATATAAACCCAGTCTTTCTAACCTTTCAGCGTATGTTAATCCTGCCATCCCGGGAACTAACCTTGTAAATCTGTGCTGCCCTCCCTCTATAGCGAGTATGTCCTTCCTCAAATTTGGGGACCAGAACTGGACACAATATTCCAGGTGAGGTCTCACCAGGGCCCTCTGCTCCTACACTCCAATCCCCTCTTTATGAAAGCCAACATGCCATTTGCCCTCTTCACAGCTTGCTGAAGCTGCATGCTAGCTTTTAGTGATTGGAGTACGAGTACACCCAGATCCCCTTGTACCACCCCACTCCCAAGCTTGACTCCATTTAAATAATACTCTGCTTTCTTATTACTGCCTTCAAAATGGATAACCTCACATTTGCTCACATTGAACTTCATCTTCCATTCCTCCACCCACTCCACCAACTTGCCCAAGTCCCTCTGAATTTTCCTGACATCCTCCTCACACTTTACACTGCCACCCAGTTTAGTATCATCTGCAAATTTGCTCATGTTGTTAATATAAATGATAAACGACTGAGGTACCCCACTCATCACATCCTGCCATCCTGAAAATGACCTGTTTATCCCAACCCTTTGTTTCCTATTCCTTAACCAATTTTCTATCCATGTCAGCACCTTACCCTCAATACCACGCTCCTTGACTTTTCCTATTAGCCTCCTGTGCAGGACCTTATCAAAGGCTTTCTGGAAGTCCAAGTACACCCCATCCACTGGCTCTCCTGAGTCCATCCTCTTTGTCACATCTTCAAAAAATTCTAGAAGGTTAATCAAGGATGATTTTCCCTTAAGGAATCCATGCTGACTACCACTGATCTGTTCCACCTAGATGGAAAGAATTACCTGCTTGTTATTGACTATCTATGGAAATACCCTGAGATGGTGCTGTTTCCCAATGTGTCTGCTGCCTGCAAGATCAAATACATGAAGAAGATCTTTGCAAGACATGGAATTCCTCAAAACATCCACAGTGACAATGAACCATGCTACAGTTGTAGAGAATTCCAGAACTTTGCAGAAGAGCATGATTTTCGACATGTGACGTCAGGTCCTCCGCATCCCCAATCAAACGGTAAAGTGGAGAAAGGAGTTCACATAGTTAATCAGCTGATCAACAAAGCACAACATAATGGCTCAGATACTTATCTAGTTCTGTTGAGTTACAGAGCTTCACCACTTGAACATGGCATGTCACCCACTGAGCTCATGATGAGACATAGACTACACACCACACGACCCTACTCTGCAGACCCAAACAAGAACCGAGATGTCAAACAGAAACAAAAGCTTCTGCAAAGGAGACAAAAAGCAAACTATGAAGCTTAGGGCCACTGGCACAATATGGCACAGTGAGACTTGGAGATTGCAACACCTGCGACAAGAAGACCACTCTTCTAGAGGAAGTAAATCCAAGATCCAACACGGTCAGAACTGAGGATGGTCAAATACTGAGGAAGAATCAAGAGTCTGTTGAAAACGCAAATAATGCTGTAAGAACAGACAAATGCAGAAGATCCAGCTTGCGCGGTAATAGAAGAAACTCCACCAGTGCTAGACAGTAGTGGACCAGCAGAGCCAACACATGCACCTGTGTTAAGAAGATTTCCATATGTGATCAAAGCACCCGACAGGCTGAATCTCTAATATAAAAAGAACTGCACACTTAAAAAGTTTGTGTTGTTGATGCTCGTGCTTAGGTTTCTGTTTAATTTTAAATTGAAATGAATACTCTATTACCATGTAATATTACTAGATTGAACATCTTTAGGAAAGGGAATGTGATGATTGCAAATTGCTGATCCTCCTAACCATTAGATGGCTTTGGAGACGGAATATCCCACCTCAGGTGATGTTAGAGCCAAAGGCTCATTGTTTACCATTGTTGGTTGGCTGCAGGCATCAGTGGCATCCCAGGGTCTGGAGGCTGCGTGTTTTTTGTATCTTGGGTTTGGTGCATCAGTGCGGGAGTTTAATGTGGTTGGATTTTTGTTACCCTTCATTGTCTGGTATAGCAGGATAGACGCTGGGTGAGTAGGGCTCTGATATTTTCTGTTGATTGTTACCCAGACGTTAGTCACGTGAACAAGGACATTATCATTACCAAGTTCATGGGCGTTATCACATTACAATGAACATTACCACATTATGAGTCCTTCTGGGTTCACTAATAAACAGTTTTAAGATGTATCTGCACTTCGTTATGAATGCATTCGATCATGTCACAGTAAGGAACCTACTTAGTCTCCAGGGAGCCTTTTTATGGATGGTACTCACCACATTTTTGTCAACAGAAAATATGCAGCAATTTTAGTTGAGAGAAATAGCCGCATCTACGACTGAATTTGATTGAATGGATATTGTTGGAACATTTGGAGGCGAAACAGTCTTACCATCCCTCTTTGGTTTGGAGCGATACTAAAAGCTATATGGTGACCATTTTGGAAATGTCGAGCGCAGGGCACTGACAGCAATCCGCCTCTCTCAGTCTGAGCATCAGCCATAGAGGGATCCAGTGCTTCTAATCCAAGAGCAGAACATCCTATGAAAACACTGGCAGAGTCTTTTGCTGAGAATCGCAGCGATGTCATTGACTGCTGCTAATTGTCAGCAGCGCATCACAGCCATCAGAAACAGCAGGAATACTGTGGATTCCTTCTGTGTATTTATTTAGTTGAGCACAGTTTGGAGGAGCTGCCACTTTTCCATTGAGGACTGGTGATTTTGGGCTTGTGCATACTTGGTGCTCGAGCTCAGCGGACAGTTGGAAGGTGATGCGTAAAATGGCCACTGCCACTGCCATCAATGCTGAGGCACGATTAAAACTATTGCAGAAGATATTGACTGAATTTAAAGTCAGCAATTGGAAATGGCTGAAGGCGTGACACAAAATGGTGGTGAAGAGGATGAAACTGCAAAGGATGAGCAATTTGAACTGGAGAAAGAACAAGTATTAAGGCAACTTCTGACATGCAGGATGAAATACAACCAGGTGACAGTGTGTCAAATGTTGGAAGCAGAAGAATCAAATGAAGTTCTTCTGGATCAAGCTCCAGATGTTCCAGTACTACATCTACACATAAAAAGGTTAAGGCTGAAATGACTGCTCTTGTGCAACAAAAAAATGCTGAAGGATAAACATGCAGGATGTGCAGCTAAGGAGGGAAAAGGAGCAGCTGGAGCTGGAAGCAAATATTGCTGCTACTATGGCCAAAGTGAAGGTACTCGGAGCCTCAAACAGATCTGGTGTTTGAATTAACTAATCTGAAGTGTCTGATGGTATGGAGTCATATTTTGAGAAGGAATAATAAGGAAAATCCTTTAATATCACATTTACAAGTCATGCATACACAAGGACAAATCCTCCCAGAGCATGGTGTTCCCAATCCACAAACACCAATAATAATAACCATAGATCCAATCTTTCTCTATAGCTCCCTTGACACTCCAGTCAAGCATCAGAAATCCAGGTGAACATGCACATGTGACATTATCTGCTGCAAGCAACAGTGAACAGAGCCAATTCTCAACTGTGGAAAGGCAAAATGAAATCACTGCATTATTAATCGGGTTAATCCTTTGAACACAGTATTGAAACCAAGAACAAAAACCCCAGAGATTTTCTCTATTATCTAGAACAGTACACAAAAGGACAGGCAAGGAAATTTGTAAGGAGTTGCCTACATATGGCCTTGGACAGAGATTCAGGAAGACTAAGTCTTTACAGCAGGTGCATTTTGGTAACGAGCAAAGAACTGCTACAACTTATATGAAGAAGGCTCTTTCATGGTTGTCAATAAAACTGATGACATAAAGGCTCTATCGGCATATGTCTGCTTTCTAAGAGGATACTATAATGCCATGGAAGATATCAACTACATAAACTTGACATGCCTGCTAATATGCTAGTCATTCTAAGGAAGTTGCCTTACCACCTGAGGGATATATGGAGAACTGTAGCCTGTAAGTTCCAGACAGAACACCATCAAAGAGCTACCTTTATGGATATAGTGGATTTCCTTGAATGAGAAGTGCAGATTGCAACAGGTCCAACATTTGGAGATATCAAAAACTCTCCAACAGTGATAAAATGTAAGGAGGTCCAAGTCACAGCCTCATAAAAGAAAGCATCTTTGCCGCCTCTGTGACAGTTGCAGATAAGGAAAATGATAAAGGAACTAAGGAAAAGGAGAGTGTGTCTGCTGTGAAGAGCTGTTTGTTCTGTAGAGGTGGACATGCTTTGGAGATGTGTCCACAGTCGGAAAAGAGGGCACATGGTGAGAAAATCGCTTTCCTAAAAGAAAAGGGAGTATATTTTGGCTGTCTGCAAAATACACATCAGCAAAAACTGCAGGAAATGACTCAGAATCCCAGAATGCTGCAAATCCACCAAAGAAGGAATTGGAAATGGAACAAACAGAAAAAAAAGGAAGCAGCTGAAAACACTGCTGCAGCCTTTGTTCTGACAAGTGGTTTACTGGGGCTGGTGAAAATAACTGTCAACTCTCAATAGTGCCTGTACAAGTCAAGGCCAGGAAGGGGAATGCAACAGTGCATACTTAGGCATTTCTTGACCCAGGTAGCACTGCATCATTTTGCACACTGGGGCTAGTGAATAAGCCTAATTTTCAGGGAAAAAGGTCAAGGATTCTATTGACAACTATGGGTCAAAGGAAGGCTATTGAAACCAGCATTGTTTCAGGCCTCGAGGTCACTGGATTAGACAGCAGTGATTTTTGTGATCTCCCAGAAGACAATGGCTGAGCATAAAGCAAACATCCTGCATCAAAATGATATCAATCAGTGGTCTCATCTGAGGAATGTTCATCTACCTGAAATTAACTCTAGACGAAATATGGAGTGTGGAAGATGAATCTTGCACTGTCAAAACTATGCTTGGTTGGACGATTAATGGATCATTAGGAGGAAAAAATTATTATGCTCAAGAGCAGTCAACCACTGGTGTCAACAGGAGATCAGTTGTGAAACTTGATGAGCTTTGGGAACAAGAGTTCAGGGCGGATTTTCCTTAGGGCCTCAGTGATGACCAAAAACCTTCAAGAGAAGCCGAGCAGTTCTTGGATTTGGTCTCAAAATCTGCCAAGATAGTCGATGGCCAATATTGCATTGGATTTCCCTTAAAGGAAAGTCCTATTAAGATGTTGGTTAATCCCTTGGACACAAATTCTGATCTGGAAGCTCCAATAACTGTTCGATAGCAGTGTGCACCCTCACGTGGTCCATACGCTGGCATCGACCATTGACCAAGAGCCTGTTCTGCAACGCTCCCAAAGGCAATGGCAACCACCAGATCGCTTAATTTGTAACCTGTAAGTATGTTTTTTCTCTCTCCCAACAACACTGTATCTAGCTGACACTCAGCATGAAGATGATGGTGGAGATTATTTTTCTTCCCTCCCCAGGACAAGTATTGTCACATTTCTTTGCTCCAAATTACATTAAACAATCACTTTAACTTAAAGTAAAATCAAGTTGTAATTAGAGGGATGTGTTCTCACAAATGCCAAGGAAAGTGTGAGCACGTGGAATCAAGGATGACTGGATGGTTACTGTCTGGAATATGACCTTTGAAATGTACTTAAAATTGACCAAGTTGAGGAATTGGCAAGTAAGACATTCAAAACTTGCAAATGAGATCTGCTATCCCATTTAACAGCATCCACAGGGGGCACGCTGTGAAACAGTGTGCTGAAGGAAACCAAATGTCACTTTCAGAAGATAAAACAAAGTAGTTATCATTATGGGTTGAAGCAGAAGCCACCTGAAAAAAAGTCACATATGTGCTTTTAAAAAATACATTGCCAGGGCTAGGAAGAATTAGCATAAAGTTGAGCAAACAGAATAAAGTCAAAACACCAAAGGTGTTTGAAAAATCCATAGTTTCCACCATTCCCACCATGAGAAAGCAAATGAGTACTGAGGGAGTGTTCACAAAGTTGATTTCACAAAAGTAGCATCACTGACTGTTGTCTTGAAGGTAAAAGTTAGAGTTGTGAACTTTTATCTTGACAATAGATATAATCTTACAGTGATAAAACAGGCTGAAATGTAGCTGGATGACCAAAAACTCTATACCTTAAAAACAGCACATCTAAATATGAAAGTCTCTATAGGCAAAAACATTGAAGCAGTTGATTGCTGATATGACAGTGAAATGCCAAAAATATGCAAAAAATGCTCACCTTTGATTCTGGACTTCAACCTTATAAGAGATGATGAAAAGATTTTCAAAAAGGAGCCAGGCATCTGAGATGAAATTCACATTGATCCTAATGCCAGAAAATGACAAATACAACAAATCTAAAATTGGGGAGCATAATGTATTCTTTTTCTCAGGGAATAATTGACATGTTAACTGTACTAAATGGACAAACTGTAAAGCAAGATGGATCTACCTGGGCTCATGAAGATTACCAGATGACTATTAATCAAAATCTCAATCCTGGAACAGTATTACATTCTTGAACAGATTTTGCAGCTTTGTCTAGAGAGCAGTTCACCGAGTTGGATGCAAGACATTTAGGTCAATTGTAGCCAGAGGTTGATTGTTGACTCAACATTGCTACTTCTGTAAGTACTGTGATATGTGGCTTACATTTCTCTGTGTTGCAATATTATTTCCAGATCTCCACAGTATTGGGAGCCTGAGTTTGTTTAACACACCCTGTTATATACAGTGGAAACTTGGGATTATTTTATGCTGGAGCAGGAGCACTGCAAAACTGCAAGAGCCACATCACACTGAGTGGTGAGCATGCTCAGTGCAGTAGAGTATTTATGCATGACCGGCAGCTTGAGATGTGAGTAAAATTTGTGCTATAAACTTACAAGCTTCTCTGAGAGTTTATTAAAACCTCCAATGGTATAACTGAGGACATAACATGGTGGTGTGGTGGGATTGACAGAAATCCACATCAGATAAGGGAAAAACCCCTATAAACTAAAATAAACTTGAAGAGAAGGAACAAAGGGGAAAAAGCACCATTACCTGACGACCAGTGCTGGAGAAGAAGATGGCCGCAGCAGCAGCTGGAGAAGAAGATGGCTGCAGCAGCAGCTGGAGGAGAAGATGGCTGCAGCAGCAGCTGGAGAAGAAGATGGCTGCAGCAGCAGCTGGAGGAGAAGATGGCTGCAGCAGCAGCTGGAGAAGAAGATGGCTGCCGCCGCAGCAGCTGGAGGAGAAGATGGCCGCAGCAGCAGCTGGAGAAGAAGATGGCTGCCGCCGCAGCAGCAGCATTACACCCAGTCATGGATGGGTAACCCGATGACATCATAGAGGTTTTAAAAAGTTCAAGCAAAAGTGCAACCTGGCATTCAAAAGTCTCCTCAAGGGAATCAAACCAGAGGAAAAGGTTAGTTGCATCCTTTGGATGGGGGAGTGAGGACAAGATGTGTTTAATAGCTGGGAGCTGGCTGAATGGGAAGAAAATAACCCAGAAAGGATATTAGAAAAATTTTCTTCTCATCTGGAACCAAAACCAACCATAGAATAAAGCGATATGAGTTCCAGGGCCTGACGAGTCAGTAGATAATTTCCTCACAAGGCTAAAGAACATTGCAGCAAAATGCAAGTTCAAAGAAATCGAGGAGAGAAGAGTTGACCAACTAATCTGGGGAAGGGCTCATCCTGAAGTGCAGAAAACTCTCTTAGGAAAAGACAGCTTGAAACTAGCAGATGCCATAGACGCAGCTAGGGCCTTCGAGGCCACTAGGAGGAAAATGCAATCCCACTCCGTGCATGCCAAGATGCAGCACACAGATAGAAGGGTTGATGCCATAAGGCACTTGCAGAGAAAGTCGCAGACATATGAGAACAGCAGGAAGTGCGGCAGAATACACCCCTTCAATGACCGCAAGAAATGCCCCGCGTAGGGTTGGAAGTGCAGGACCTGTGGGAAGGTCAATCATTGGGAAAAGATGTGTAGGTCTGACATGAAAAGAGAAAGGAACCAAAAATACAGAAGGAAAGTACGCCACATCAAGGGAAGTGACAGCAGTGACTCCAACTCACTGACACTCGGCATTGAAACAATACAGGATTGAGATGTCCAAGAAAGGGAAGGGAGAAAAAGATGAATTGCACACCACAATCCAAGTTAAAAGAAAGATCAGAAACAAACCAATAACATTCAACTTGAAAATAAAGTTGGATACTGGATCACAAAGCAACATCCTCCCACTTAGACTGTACTGCCAAATGTTCCCCGAGTCCATAAAGAATGGGTTCCTAGAGGAAGGCACACGAGAAGCTGCAAATGTCACGGTCACAGCCTATGGTGGGCCCATGATTAAACAACTAGGAAAAGTCCAAATAAAAGGAAAACATAAAGGAAAGAGCATTATATGCACATTCTTTGTGGTTGATGCCAACGGACCAGCAATCCTAGGCCTGAATTGTTGCCAAAAATTACAGCTAATCTCTGTAAACAATGAGATCAGGGAGAAGAAAATATCCAAGAGGATCAATAGCAACACCCCACTTGAGCAACGGCCTCTAATCACAAATAAGGCCGAGCTCTTGGACATGTACCCTGAATGCTTTGATGACACAGTCGGGTGCTTTGGGAACTTTGAATATCACATTACTATAGATCCAAAATACAGACCACTAATCCATGCTCCATGGAAGGTGCCAATAGAGCTGAAACAAAAGCTAAAGCAGGAGCTGGAAGAAATGGAAGAAAAACGAGTAATAGCATAAGTAGTCGAGCCAACTGACTGGGTAAATTCTATAGTAGTAAAAGAAAAACCGAATGGCCACCTAAGAATCTGTCTGGACCCCAAAGACTTAAACCAAGCAATCAAAAGAGGGCACTATCCAATACCAATGCTGGAGGACATCAATTTTGAACTAGCGAAATCCAAAATCTTTAGTAAGCTAGATGCCAAGAATGGGTATTGGAATGTGAAGCTGGATGAAGAATCAACACTGCTAACAACTGCTAACAGGTACAAGTTCCTGCGCCTACCTTTTGGCCTAAAGGTGAGCGAAGACATCTCCCAGCAAAAGATAGATGAGACCTACATGGGATGCAAGGGTGCTGTCGACATCACAAATGACATCCAGATTTTTGCCAGAGATGGGAAAACCCATGATCTCCACCTACATGACATCATGGAGAGAACAAGAGGGGCCGGCATCAAACTCAATGCAGACAAATGCATCATCAAGGTGGAGGAGTGCCAGTTCTTTGGAATGGTGTACACACCTGAAGGGGTCAGGCCAAGACCAGAGAAGGGAACAGCCATTGCTGAAATGGACCACCCAAAGGAAAGGAACTAAGCTTCCTCAACCTGGCCAATATATAAATTCCTTCATCCCACACATCCAACCTCAGAGAGTTTCTGAAAGAGGATGTGGAGTTTCAGTGGTCACCGTCGCATCAGTGAGATTTCGACAAACTAAAATAAGTGGTCTGCAGAAAAATAGATCTGAGCTACTATGACAGGAAAAAACCTATCACATTACAAGTAGATACTTCCACCAGAGGCCTCGGGGCATCATTGGTGCAGGAAGGAAAACCGATGGCCTTTGCCTCAAAGGCCCTGACAACAGCAAAGACCCAATATGCCAATATTGAAAGGGAGCTGTTGGCAGTTGTATATGGATGAGAAAAGTTCCACAAATTCCTCTATGGGAGACAGTTTGTGGTAGAGAGTGATCATTGCCCTCTGGAGCACATCCAGAAAAAGAACCTAAGTAAGGCACCAACCAGATTACAGAGGCTACTCCTCCGGCTCCAATGTTATGACTTTCCCTTGAAGTATAGGCCAGGGAAGGAAATGGTGCTCACTGATGCTTTGTCACGTCTTGCCCCAAATTAAAAATTAAAAATGAAAGACATGGAAATCAAGATACATCACCTCGTCAGGGCCACCAATAACAAACTAAACCTGATTAAAGAAGAAAACACAAAGGATGAAGAGCTGCAGCTGCTCTCGCAATAGGTGATACAGGGATGGCTAGAAAGGATAAAGCAGGTACAGCTACAATACGTCAGTATTGGTCTATCAGGGATGACATATCCCTGGAGAACGGGGTACTCCTGGCAGGGTCTCGGCTGATAATACCAGAGACAATGAAAAAAGAAATTCTCCAGAAAATACACCAAGGCCACATGGGAATGGAGAAATGCAAACTTAAAGCAAAGTCAGCAATTTACTGGATAGGCATGTACAAGGACATCGAAAACATGGTGGCTACATGTCCAGCATGCCAGAAATACACAACAAAAAGAAGAGATTATACCAGCGGAAATACCCGCCAGGCCATGGCACACAGTGGGAGCAGACCTGTGGTCACAGAAAACCAAGAATGGTATCTGATTGTGTCTTGCTACTACTCCAAATTCCCCTTCATCAGAAAAGTGAAGGATCTGAAAGCCTCAACTATCTCTGCTGCAGTACGTGCATTCTTCACAGAATGGGGGCACCTGAACAAGTGATATGTTACAATGGGACCCAATTCACATAGTGTGAATTCAGAGAAATGGTTGCAGAATATGGGTTCACCATCACTATTTCATCACCACATTACCCCAAAGGCCATGGATTCATTGAGAGGCATATACAGACAATTAAATGCACTCTCACAAAGTGTCAAGAGACAAAGGAAGATCCCTCTCTCACCCTTCTGTCACTGCGAACCATGCCTTTGAGGGCTATAGTGAGCGTCGAAAGAATCAAAGACTTGTTGATCCAAACCAAGGCTTTTATTAACTAAAAGACTGGAGCATATCACAAGTAGGTCAACCAGTCCAGAATGACCTGGTCTGGCTAGGAGCAATCCTTTAAGACCTGCCAATAGGTGTGGCTACACTCTCAGCCAATCACACTCATCCTATACTACCAGCTGTACATATGTACATATACACATTGGTGATAGAATCTGTACTATCACAAGGGCCGACATGAAATCCCCAGCAGAGCTGCTGAATGGCAGAAAGTACAAGACATCCCTGCCAAGCAAAATTCTTCCACCAGACGACTAAGAGGAAACAAGAAGAAAGCTGACTAACATACAAGAAGAAAGTCGTCAACATTATAATAAACATGCACAAACACTACCAGAAAACACTTCCGAGGGCAGCATGTGCATGTTCAAGAGCCAGGGGCAAAAACCTGGAGTCCAGCAAAGATTGTTGAGACGCCAAGGTCATACATCATTGAGACAGAATCTGGTAGGCAGCTGAGATGAAACAGAATCCACATTCACCCAACCCCAGATCTGACACAGAAAGCACCAGAAGCACCAGCAGCTTCTAATAATCCAGAAACTTGTGAAGGAATGTGAGTAGAAACCCCAACCAACAACACTATAATGACTGAACAGCAGGCAACAGGAGAACTAAGGCAAACAACACCACCACCCACAACCGTACCAACACCACCGAAGCAAACAGACACAACAAGGTCTACGAGGTGGAGAAGCAACAACCTACCACCAGTACAATTCCGCTGAGAAGAATATAGAACTGCAATTGTATAATTAGAATATTTAATTCTTAATGGCAAGAAGCAGTAACAATTTATTTATAAGTAATTTAAATCTTAATAAATCTTTTAATTTTTAGACTTTTTTAAATGAAGGGGGATGTTATATACAGTGGAAACGGGATTATTTTATGCTGGAGCAGGAGCACTGCAAAACTGCAAGAGCCGCATCACACTGAGTGGTGAGAATGCTCAGTGCAGTAGAGTATTTATACATAACCGCAGCCTGAGATGTGAGTAAAATTTGTGCTGTAAACTTACAAGCTTCTCTGAGTGTTTATTAAAACCTCCGATGGTACAACCGAGGACATAACACACCCTACAGGCCATAAAGAATTCCGTTTCAAGCCTAGCTTTTTATTGTTATTTCTGACAAATTGCAATTTTACTTGTGCATGATATAAAATAACCAGCACAGAATAGAAAAGAAAAAGCTACAGTATATCTTGCATTTCATTCACCATAATTAGTGGAGTAGATAAAAGACTGGCTTCGCTTCCCACAATAAAAAATCAGCTAGAGCTGAAAGTTGATTAACATATTTAAAGCGTTTCCAAACAACTTTCATTTTAATTAGTTGCCCCAATGGATAACTTTATGTTCTGGAATAATTACACAATCATCAAGCTATTCTGTCTCTCCTGCAGAGGCAATAACAAAAGGTCTTTTGCTAAGCAACATTTAATTTTCATCGTGCTGACTGGCAGACAGTGTTCTCATTTACTGCTGGAATTATTATTGAAATATGGCAATTTCCTGATAGAAGTGAGGAACCACCCTAGATAATCAATGTCTCCAGGTTAATCTATAAAAATCAATAAAGGGAGTACCAGAGGAGAAGACATTTGAAAAGAATTGTTTTTGTACATTTAAATATGCACACATGGTCTGTTCAATTCTTATCAGAACATCATCCATATTTATCAAGTATCCTGCATGTGCTCATGCAAAGCAGCAATGAGTTGCATTTACATAGTAACTTCCAGACATAGAATTATAGAGTCGTACATCACAGAAACACTGTTAAGTGCCCATGTTGATTAACCCCATTTGGCAGATTCAGACATCACTTGGACACTTCAATGTCATAGGCAGGCAAAGAAAAAAATTCAACAGGTTCTTCACAGGTCTGTGCAATCAGAAATAAAAGTACGTTAGACCTGAAGAGAAGATACGAGGAATGGTGATGATCAAGGCTTGGTCACTGTCACATGTTTTAAGATGGGGCCTATAATAAGGTTGAGACAAAGAATTGGAGCATGTTAGGAAGACTACTGATGAAAAAAAAAACAGATACCTGAACCACCATTGGCAACGAAGAGGAGGAAATACATGAGCGACACCCATAGTGGAAATTTGTTGGAATGTGGAGTTGAGGCTGGAAAATAGGGGAAAAAAAATGAGACCATAAAGAATTGAATCCTAGGTCCAGAATTTTAAATTGGAAGCATTAGGAGTTTCTGGATCTGCTAGTTTTGTGCTGATTGAGGAACAGATGAAGGAAGAAAGGTCACAAAAAGTGGTTTTGCTAAAGTCTGTTTGGATAGCTAATTCCAGAGGAGTTATAGGTGAGGAAAAAGACTTTCGGAGCAGAGGCAGAAAGAGCAGGGAGTGGTGAAAATTCAATTTGATACCAGGAAAATAATTTAACTATTTAATGGGTTGACACTACCCATAACATGTAGGTTATTTGATAAAGTTGCCAATATGGGATCAGAAACAGACCTGGAAATCAGATAGAAGGACATAGTCTGGTTTCATCCAAAACAGTGACCATAGACGGAAAAAAAAAGTGATGAGGTACAGTTTGTGGTGCAGAACCAAGACCATTAATATTATCAATACTCCAACAGTGAAAGCTCTTCTCATCCATAGATCAATAGATTGACAATACGTACATAAACAATGTTTATAAGTGGTAAGAGCAAGATTGAGCTTGGAATGAGTGTTGGGAAGCTTGAGCTACCCACTTTGTTCAATGAAGCTTCATACAAAACAATGAGGTGATTGGAGACATGGTCATGGAAGGCAAGGCTTGTGAAGTATGAAGATTTAATGTTCCTATTTAGTCAGATTGGGCCAGTCCTATTCTAGCAGTTGCATGGCTACCTTGACCTCCTGCAGCTAAAGGTACACGAAATCTGGAAAATAAGCAAAATAAAAACAGGTCTAACATTTGACATTAGGTGGAAGATGCAGGAAAGTTTGCAGACGCTGGATTCCTTCTCCAAAAACGCTTCCTATTCTGCTGAGTGTTTCCAGCAGTTTCTGGATTTACACCAATAACAGGGGCTACTCTAGTAATAGAACTGAAGAGTACATGTTAGAAGGATGATCGTGGTGAGTCTCAGAGAGATCATGAAGTGTGTAGAAGCTGCAGAGGGAGTGAGATTAGATTAGGTGGGATATTATAATGCAGCAGAAAGATGATTAGTTTTTAGAATGGATAGGATTGCAAACTAACTGAGGAAATCTGGATTCAAATAAATAACATTATATATGGTATGAAACCATTTACAAAACATGCTCTTTTTTTTAGCTCTTTAACTGTCCAAAATATTTCAGAGCTATTCATTTGTGACTCATTACCAGATTCAGTGGAAGCAATTAGGGATTACCTTGTTGGTCTGAGGCACTTAGCAAGGCAACATCACTTCGGTACGTTCTTGAAGCAACCAGGGATAGATTTGGTGCAGTCAATGAGAAAATACAAGTCCAGACTTACTTTTGACAAGGCAATGAGACATTGATGGAAATGGTACTGAAGAATAAAGGAGGCTCCAAGAGCTCAAGTGACAGATGTGAAATTATTAGAGCAAGCTGCAGTGGCCAGAAATATTGGCAACATTATCAAATAATCTACATGTTTTTTTAATAATTTTTTTATTTTTCACACTATGAACCATACTGACCAAAATACACACAAACATTTCCCTCTGGAATATACACAGTGTCATTTTCTCCCCTTTTACCCCCCTCCCTTCCCTCCCTCTTTCAACCCCCCTCCCCACTCACTCAATGTTCAACATATACAATACATCAAACCCATTAAACAATGTCATCACACAATGAAAATAAACAAGAAATTTGTGTCTTCTACTTTTACATACTGGGTCAATTCATTTCGTCTTCTTCTCCTTCTGTCATTTTAGGCGGTGGAGGTCCGCGGTAGGACTTCTCTGTTGTGTTCCATGTACGGTTCCCAAATTTGTTCGAATACTGTGATGTTATTTCTTAAATTATATGTTATTTTTTCCAATGGAATACATTTATTTATTTCTATGTAACATTGCTGTATTCTCAGGCTATCTTCTAATTTCCAGGTTGACATTATACATTTTTTGCTACAGCTAAGGCTATCATAATAAATCTTTTTTGTGCTCCATCCAAATCGAGTCCAAGTTCTTTACTTCTTATATTACTTAGAAGAAAGATCTCTGGATTTTTTGGTATGTTGCTTTTTGTGATTTTATTTAATACCTGGTTTAGATCTTCCCAAAACTTTTCCACTTTCTCACATGCCCAAATTGCATGTACTGTTTCCTTCTTACAGCGAAAAAATCTGTCTGATACTGTTGGGTCCCATTTATTTAACTTTTGGGGTGTGGTGTATAGCCTGTGCAACCAATTATATTGTATCATGCATAACCTCATTTTTATTGTATTTCTCATAGTTCCGGAGCATAGCTTTTCCCATGTTTAGATCTTGTTCCCACTTTTCTTTGAGTTTATAGCTTGTTTCCGCAGAAACCAGCAAACCAGGGCAACCTCCCAAGGAAGGAAAACTGTGGTTTATGTGATTTGCACAGGGAGAAGACCTTGTTACCAAAGACAGAGAAACTACCTTCATCAACCCATTTAAGCAGCTCACTCTTATAAATAGAATACAATTGGACACACACAGGAGATAAGTGTACAAACTTAAAGCACACGGTATAGGAGGCATGGTATTGAGGTGGATAGAGAATTGGTTGATAGACAGGAAGTAAAGAGTAGGAATAAATGGGTTATTTTCAGAATGGCAGCCACAAGGCTCAGTGCTGGGACCCCAGTTACTTACAATATGTATCAATGACTTAGATGAGGGGATAGAAAGCAGCATCTCCAAGTTTGCAGACAACATGAAGCTGGGTGGCATGGTTAGCTATGTAGAGGATGCAAGGTGACTTGGACAAGTTAGGTGAGTGAGCCAATGCATGGCAGATGCAATATAATGTGGATAAATGTGAGGTTATCCACTTTGGAGGCAAGAACAGGAGAGAAGATTATTACCTAAATGGTGTCCGATTAGGAATAGGAGAGATGCAACAAGACCTGGGTGCCGTTGTGCACCAGTCATTGATTGTGGGCATGCAGGTATAGCAGGCACTGAGGAAAGTGAATGGAATGTTGGCAGGATGGATGTTGCAGCAGACAGCTCAGTGAGGAGGTGAGATATCTGTACAACTGGGAAAATTAATTATTAGACTACCTGAATTGAGGAGGATCCACAAAGCAGTAAGGAGAAATGAGAGGACATTACAAGAACAATTTCATTAATGTAGTGAGAGATTGTAGAGCTTAGATGCAGAGGGGTCTGGTGCCTTAGTGCATGATTCCCTGTTGCCTAGCATGCAGGTACCACAGGCAATTAGCAATAAGATAATAGAACATTATCTTATTGTAATAGGAACTGAATACATAAATGGGGGGGGGGGGGGTATACATCAGCTACATGATGAGACCATACCTTGGGTAGTATGAATATTGCTGGCCTTCATAGTTACAGAAGAATAGGCTGAACTCGTATCTACTAAAAATCAGGTGACAAGATTGAGCTATACAAGGTTCTGAGGAATCTTGATGGGGTGGATGTGGGAATATCCCAGAAAATAAGGGGGTCACCATTAAAGCCATCTTTCCTGCAGGTTAAAAACCTTTGCACTTTGCTTCCTCAGAGGTCAATGGAGGTAGAGTAGGGATGGCTAACCTATGGTGCATGCACCAAAAGTGGTGCATTGGATGATTGGAAGAGACGCATTGGACCCCTGTGATAATAATAAAAGTGTAAGCCTATTCATGCAAGAAATAGTAACCGATCTGTAAAAAAACCTCTAACAGGAATTCAGGTAGCTTAGAGCTAGAAATGGGGTTTACTGAGAGGAAATCCAAAACTTAGCAATTATTTTTAGCAATTGCATTATTTTGTGCACATCTTTTGGCAAATGCTATCTTCTTTCACATTGATCTATTTTCATTAAAAAAAATGTTCAATGAGTCAAACTAGGAAAGAAGGACTTGGGTTCAGTCTCATTCCATAACTGTTCAATACATGTTTGAACTTGTTTGACCCTGAGGCGCCAGGCACCTGTGACGTAGGTTTTTGCCAGTCAGTTTAGAGTTAACACTTGTGCGTCACAGAGTTGGGTTTTGTTTGTCCTCTCTGAACATTTACAGTTTTGTACTTTTATGAAACAAACTCAAAAGTCTCATTAAGGTAAATACCTTGTTTTCACGTTAAATCAATATATCATCTAAAAATGCTAAATTTGTCTATTTTAACATATTTTTTACAAGAATTGAATGGGGGTACAAGAGTTGTATGCCACATCTGAACTCATATGTGAAAAAATTGACGCATGGAAAGTAAAAGGTTGGCCACCCCAAGGTAGAGTCTTTGTTTATTTAAGTCAGTGATGGACAAGTAGTTGATAAGTGGGGGGTTGAAAAGTTACTGCTTGTAGACAAGAAAACAGGATTGAGTTTACAATTAGATCAGTATGATTTTATTTAATGACATCAAAGATTTGAGATGCTGAATGATCTACCCTTGATCCTAATTCATGTGTTCTCAAGCCACTAAATGCAAACCTTTCCATATACTGAGTTTGGAAAAGATATGTATACATTGTACAACAGAGAAATTGTCCCAGGTCAAAGGCAGTGGTTTTCAATCTTTTACTTTCCACCATATACCACGTTAAGTAGTCCCTTAGTAATCACAGAGCACCTATGGCATAGGGAATACTTAAAGTGGAATGTGAGTGGAAAGAAAAAGGTGGAGAACCACTGGTTTAAGGTATTCTTTCTTTGGCTTGGCTTCGCGGATGAAGATTTATGGAGGGGTAAATGTCCACGTCAGCTGCAGGCTCGTTTGTGGCTGACAAGTCCAATGCGGGACAGGCAGACATGGTTGCAGCAGTTGCAAGGGAAAATTGGTTGGTTGGGGTTGGGTGTTGGGTTTTTCCTCCTTTGTCTTTTGTCAGTGAGGTGGGCTCTGTGGTCTTCTTCAAAGGAGGTTGCTGCCCGCCGAACTGTGAGGCGCCAAGATGCACGGTTGGAGGCGATATCAGCCCACTGGCGGTTGTCAATGTGGCAGGCACCAAGAGATTTCTTTGGTGCACCTCTGTCACATTGGCCAGTGGAGAGCTCGCCATATAACACGATCTTGGGAAGGCGATGGTCCTCCATTCTGGAGACGTGACCTACCCAGCGCAGTTTGATCTTCAGCTGGTTTAAGGTATAGGTTCACAGAAACAGTTTAAAAAAAAGTGAGCTACACAGAATTAGAGAAAAAAATATATTATGAATGTGCCTTAAAAATAAAGGGTGTCCTGTAGTGGCATTCGGCTCAGGCCGACATGGAAATTGTCATCGAATGCGGCGACTGGCAAAGCATTTTGGATCAAGGGAGTCCAAATTGGGGCCCAGGCATCTAAGGTGATCAATCAGCAATCGGGCCGCTAAAGCCACGCCCGAGCTGACTATAAAAGGCAGAGTTGCCACTGAATAAACTCAATGTCGATTACACTCTACTGGTGTGTGTGTGTGTCTTTCTTCTCCTGTGGGTTTGAGCTACAGCCTTAGGGCTATAACTGAGAGCTTAAACCTAGCTGTAGCCATAGCGACCTCACTACAGTGGTGACCCCAACTGGTCCAAACGGCACTTTGGACCCGAAGATGGAAGAGCAACCTGTGATCATGCTGAAGCATTGAAACTGTTGCATATCAATGGTTTGGGGGACAAGGCCTCTTCCACTCTCTTGAGCGACATGCTCGCTCTCAATGATAGCCACACCTCTTGCTGGCTGTTCCAGCAGATCTTACTGGAGAGGCTGCCCAAGGACATCAGGGTGCTCATCGTGGAGGAAGACTTCAATGACCCCAGGAAGGTAGCTGCCCAAGCAGACCTGCTATGGCCAGCAAAGAGGGACACCTGTGCTTCGCTCAAACAGATGACAGTACTGCGTCATCAGCGCACGGCCAGGAAGACCACCGACCAACTGTCCTGCCAACCACCTAAACGCCATGCCCCACTGGTGAGTAGTACTATTTCTATTACCCACAGTGGGGTTCTGAGGCCACTCAATGCTGCTCTCCCTGCATGTTCCAGGGAAATGCCCAGACCGGCTATCGTTAATGGCTGCAACGATCGGCCAACTGCATAGCCTGCTACACAATCAAATCTCCCTGTTGGGCCGACGTTTCTTGGTGGACACTGGGGCACAATACAGCATCATTCCCCCGACCAGCTTGGAGGCCTGCTGTGGCAAAGTGGGATGGGAGCTCTAAGTGGCTATTGGCTTCAACATCCAAACATTCAGCACCCGCAACATTCCCCTATGCTTCGGGGACATACAATTCACTGGGAAATTTATGGTGGTGGCCATGCAACAACCATTACTGGGTGCAGATTTCCTGTGGGCCAACTCACTCCTGGTGGATATCAAAAGGCACCAGCTGGTGCACGCCCAGACATTTCAGTCACTCCCTCAAGGGCACTGAACTCACCTGCCTGCACCTGCACTCAATGAGTACTGCTGATGACAAATTCACTCAGTTCCTCGCAGAATTCCCCTCCATCACCACGCCTCACTTCCATTCAGCAGAACCCAAACATGGGGTGAGGCACCAAATCGTTAAAGAGGGCCCTCCCTTCAAAGCCAGGGCACGATGTCTCCCCCTGAGAAACTTAACTTAGCAGGGGACGAGTTCAAAAAGATGGAGGAACTCAGCATTGTGTGGCACTCTGATAGTCCTTGTGCCCCCCTCACATCGTCCCCAAGGCAGCGGGTGGTTGGAGGCCATGTGGAGACTAATGCCATTTCAACGAGGCCACCATACCGGACAGATATCCTGTGCCCCATATCCAAGACATCACCGCTAGCCTGCAAGGGGCACGGATATTCTCGAAGGTGGACCTCATCAGGGGCTATCACCAGATCCTGGTACACCCCGAAGACACCCCAAAAACCCTTTGGATTGTTTGAATTTCTCCGCATGCTCTTCAGGTTAAAAAATGTGGCTCAGACTTTCCAGAGGCTGATGGATGCAGTGGGCCGGGATCTGCATTTTCCCTTTGTCTACCTCGAAGACATTTTAATTGCCAGCCACACGCAAAATGAGCATGCCGCCCACTTAAAACAATTATTCTCCAGGCTGAGCGATTTCAGCCAAACCATCAACCCGACCAAGTGCCAGTTTGGCAGAGAGACTATTGACTTTCTGGGCCATCGTATTGACCAACATGGAGCCAGACCGTTATCCACTGAGTGGATGCTATTCGCTCTTTCCCCATGCCATCGATGGTGAAGGGACTGCAAGACTTTGTAGGTATGGTCAACTTTTATTGCTGCTTTATACCTGCAGCAGCCCACATCATGGGTCTGATATGGTTGCATACATTATGTTTATCACTAGATTGAATTATTATAAGTAACTATTAATGTAGTTATGCATTTTTCTTATTTACCCATTTTTTCTCTCTCTTCTGTATGGATTTACTTGTCTACAATTCATTCATTATGTAATTGTCATTTATTATATATGCTTATATGTTAAACTCAATAAAAATATTTTAACAAGAAATGACTCATGGGATTCGAGAAGCTGCTGAGGGCTAGAAGGGCTCCTGGATGGCCTTGGTCTCTGAAGACTTCCTGATCATATTGCAGGTTTGGATCTGGAGCTCAAGTTGCCGTATATAACCATATAACCATATACAGCATAGAACAGGCCAGTTTGGCCCTACTAGTCCATGCCGGAACAAATCCCCACCCTCCTAGTCCCACTGACCAGCACCTGTTCCATACCCCTCCAATTCTCTCCCCTCCATGTAATTATCCAGTCTTTCCTTAAATGCAAATAACGTCCTTGCTTCAACCACCTCTGCCAGAAGCTTATTCCACATCCCAACCACCCTTTGCGTGAAGAAATTTCCCCTCATGTTCCCCTTAGAATTTTCCCCCCGCAATCTCAAACCATGGCCTCTGGTTTGAATATCCCCCACTCTTAATTGAAAAAGCCTATCCACGTTGACTCTCTCTGTCCCTTTTAAAATCTTGAACACCTCCATCAAATCCCTCCTCAATCTTCTACGCTCCAGAGAAAAAAGCCCCAGAGAAAGCTCAACCTTTCTCTTTAACTCAAACCCTGACATCCTGTCAACATTCTCGTGAACCTTCTCTGCACTCTCTCTATTTTGTTTATATCCTTCCTATAATTTAGTGACCAAAACTGCACACAGTATTCCAAACTTGGCCTCACCAATGCTTTGTACGATTTCATCATAACATCCCAACTCTTGAATTCAATACTCCAATTTATGAAGGCCAACATTCCAAATGCCTTCTTCACCACTCTATCTACCTGAGTATCATCTTTGAGGGTACTATTTACCATAACTCCTAAATCCCTTTGTTTCTCTGCACTCCTCAATTGTCTACCATTCAATGTATATGACCTATTTAGATTTGATTTTCCAAAATGCAACATTTCACACTTATCCGTATTAAATTCCATCAGCCATGATTTGAACTGGAGTCTGTGCTGTTGTAGAGGTGGCAGGAGCACTGGACGCGAACACTCAGTGTCTCTGAAGGGACTGAAAGGATTGATTTTTGCTTCTGTTTCTCCTGTTGTTAGGGGTGCCGACAAAGCTCATTCAACTCTGTCTTACGGCAGTCACAAATTGAAATATATCATGTATATTACATTTTAATGGATTATTATGTGACAATAAAAGGAATCTTTGAACATTCTTTAAGACTGTTATCAGCTTGTTGCTGCTTTCATGATGTGGATATATGAACTAATGAGTAAATCTGACACCAAGATATTCACTCAGTGAATGCCACAAAAGTGATAATCAATTTTAATTCAAATTATGCTTGAAGCATTGGTTTTATGATATATTATAAAGATCTATACTTGGGAAATGTTACAAAGGTATTAGGCAGTGTAATCATAACTTACTTCGCAATCAGAAACCTCAATTTTAATTAGCGAACAGTAGCATTTAATTTGATCTATTTAATTCTGGATCCAATTGTAATGGGGAAACATATAAAATATCTAAGTGTTTCAAAGCCATAGAACAGCACTATGTCTGGGTGACAAGTGAAAGCGACTCCCTATCAGATGACTCATTCAGTTTAATAAAGTTAAATATATTCCAACCAACCATAGAGATTGCTTCTTGCAGATGGTTCTGTGAGAGGTTTTAAACTTCTGCCAATTTATTAAGTGACAAGTGAGTGCCCGTGAACCATTATTTTTAGCACCATCTGCCCATACTGGACTGTGTGAAATTTACTGTGAGCTTCAGATTAGCACAATGGTATTATTTCCATTTCCAACTTGCAATGTCTCCTCCAATATAAGTATAAATACTGATGAACTAAATCTTAGAAGAGTAAAATCTTGTAACAGTGCGAATTAAAACATTATTGGCAGCACATTTTAATTCATCCAATTAAAAAATGTGGGAAATTAACATTTCCTTTCTGGTCACTACAAAAATGATTTGGAAATGCAGTTGATTTCAACAAATGCACAATGAGTTATTTGCCTCTTGAGTGATAGATATCCTGATATTAAAGCAGAGACAAAGAGAATTGTGAGAAAAACAGAGGCCAGGAATCTAACCATATAACCACTTACAGCACAGAACAGGCCAGTTCGGCCCTACTAGTCCATGCCGTAACAAATCTAACAAAATCTAATAAAATTTACAGGGGCAGGGGAAGCAGTGGATCAAGGAGGAAATGGAAGAGGTTCATAGGGAGGCATTTGATGTGATTAAAACCATGTGTGGGCTGTAGAATGGTGTGGAGACATTGGTTGAAGTGGAAGTGGGTGGGGAGGAGGAAAATGTTATGGTCATTGTAATAAGTCAGGTTTAGAGAAGAATAACAAAATGAACAGACCACATCTTCCCTTCACAAAGCTGTGCTGACTATTGTGGATTAATCCATGTGACTTTGGGAGGTGGAACATCTAAAATAATTTTAATAATATAAAACTAGGAAGCACGCAAGCATCTAATTATTGGTTAAAATTAATAGCTAACATATTTTCCTTACATTATAGAATTTACTCCTATCCCTATTCCTCCCAGATCAATCAGTTGATAACAAGAGATTTTAGAAGTAATGAACATGCAACATGACAGCATGGCACAGGCCCCTTGGCTCACAATGTTGTACTGACCTATATAAACTTACTCCGTGATCAATCTAATCCTGCCCTCTCTTACAGTCCATTTCTCTCCATTTATCTGACATCCATGTGCTAGGTAAGAGTTTTTAAAATGTCTCTATTGTGCCAGCCTTCACCACCATCACCAGTAGTACATTCCAGGCACCCAACTCTTTCTGTGTAATAAACCTACCACGTCCCCTAAACATGCCTCCAGTCACCTTAAAGAGGTATCTTCTGGTATTGGCCTTTACCAACCTGGGAAATATGTCCTCACCAAGTGTACCTCCCATAATCTTATACATCTCCATGAGAAAAGACCCAACTCCTCACAATATTGAGGCACAATACAGACTCTAACTAGAGTTTAATAGAGCCCCAACATTATGAAATGGCTCTTGAACTCAATCTTCTGACTAATGAAGGGTGGCACACTATATGCCTTCTCACCCACCCAATCAAATTCTGCGGCAACTTTGAGGGATCTATGGACAGACCCAAAGATCTATCTGTTCCTCCACACACCTAAAAATCTTGCTATTAACCATGTACGCTGCCTTCAAATTTGATCTTCCAAAGTTCATCACTTCATTCTTTTCTGGATTGAACTCCATCTTCCATTTCTCTGCCCAACTACATCCTGTCCATATCCCATTGTAATCTACGACAACTTTTGCATTATCCACAATACCTCTAATCTTCGTGTTATCTGAAAACTTACTGAGCCACCCCTCCTTCATCCAAGTCAATCATAAAAATCAAAGAGCAAAGGTCCCAGAAATGATCCCTTCAGAATTCCACTAGTCACTGACTTCCAGCAGAATACATTCCATCTGCTAACTACCTCCCTCTGCCTTCTGTGAGTAAGTCAATTCCGAATCCACATTGCCAAGTTTTCATGGATCCCATGACTCGTTACTTTCTGGATGACACTACCACAGGGAACTTTGCCCAAACTCCTTACTAAAATCCATATACACTGCACTACCTTCATTCAGTTGTTTCATCATCTCCTTGAAAAATTCAATAAGGCACATGAAGTCCTACCTGCCCCTCACAAAGCCATGCTGACTATCCCTGAGAAGACAATGTGTGATTTCCTCATAACTTTCCAGGGCATTTCATACATCTCCAGGGTACAGGTCAGAATAGCAGTGCCTCAAAACAACACCACTCCGGGTAAAGGTCCCTAATTTAATTGGCTCCCTACTTATGCCACTGTTTTTCATCCCTCCATCACCAACAAAGGGTGAATAACGTGCAAAAGACATTGTAGCAATCAGCCATGACAACCTACAAAAGTATCTGCAACATTAAAAGGACAAAGGCAGTCAACATGTAGCAATCACAGAGTAGGAATAGCAGGTCACACACCAGAATTGAATCATCTCATCTCCTTTGTCACTGGGTCAAGCTCACATCTCCCTCCCTAAAACTAGTGTCAGGCACCCTGCAGTGTTTGACTATAGTGGTTCCATAACCTTCTCTCAGTCTGTAATGGCTTTGCAGTAATGTCATGTCTCACAACAAACAGATCAGCATCATTTTTTTTCCTGGAAATTTCACCTTGTGAAGCTACTCAATTAATTATTAGCAAGACCACAGTGATAAATCAATAGTTTCATCTTGTCTTCTAAAGGATTAAAATAATAAAAAGGACATATGCTAATACATTCCATATCTTGGTGTCAAAAAGATGATAACTTGATGTCATTCCAACATGTCAGAAGTCAAAGACATTACTGAACGTACATTAATGAAAATCTGCTGCATCATCACAGAGGGGAGTGTCAAGTTTATAGGCTGTATAGAATACACGTTGCATAGAGGACTGCTTTTTTGGTCTAGATCAGACTGGCAACCCCTATCATGAATGTCAGCTCATTCAAAACTCTGCTGTTCATGTCTTCCACCAAATGTTTCTTCTGAATCTCTCCAACATAAAATTGTTATCTAACTGTAATTGTAATCAACTTTGAAATTTTCCTCTTAACTCTCTGCACTGTTTTCTTCCTTTAAGAATCTCCTTTATATCGTCTCTTTGACCAACTTTCTCGACATCCCTCTTTCCATCTTTGCCTGAATAAGCTACATTCAGATTTGCCTTGACTTCCATATTAAAATTGCAATAAAATACATTATATGCAGTCATAAGCAAGTACAAGGATTTAGTTTGCTTTGCTTCAGTCACCAATGAAATTGTGGAGTGAAACACGAAAGTCTGCAGATGCTGTGATTGTAATAAAACAGAAATTCACAGGGAAAGATTGAAGAGGGGATAGGCCCTAAATGTTGGTTATATATCTTTACCTCCTATGGATGCTGCAAGACCTGACGAGTTCCTGCACCATTTCTGTGTTTTTACCAATGAAATTGTGATCAGCAAATGGTAACTTACACCAAATCCTCCTCTTCATTGCCCTAGGTTGGTCATCTCATTACTCTCTGTGGCTAGTTTTCTTTTCTTTGGCTTGGCTTCGCGGACGAAGATTTATGGAGGGGTAAAGTCCACGTCAGCTGCAGGCTCGTTTGTGGCTGACAAGTCCGATGCGGGACAGGCAGACACGGTTGCAGCGGTTGCAGGGGAAAATTAGTTGGTTGGGGTTGGGTGTTGGGTTTTTCCTCCTTTGTCTTTTGTCAGTGAGATGGGCTCTGTGGTCTTCTTCAAAGGAGGTTGCTGCCCGCCGTACTGTGAGGCGCCAAGATGCACGGTTTAAGGCGAGATCAGCCCACTGGTGGTGGTCAATGTGGCAGGCACCAAGAGCTTTCTTTAGGCAGTCCTTGTACCTCTTCTTTGGTGCACCTTTGTCTCGATGGCCAGTGGAGACCTCGCCATATAACACAATCTTGAGAAGGCGATGGTCCTCCATTCTGGAGACGTGACCTACCCAGCGCAGTTTGATCTTCAGCAGCGTGGATTCGATGCTGTCGGCCTCTGCCATCTCGAGTACTTCGATGTTGATGATGAAGTCGCTCCAATGAATGTTGAGGATGGAGCGGAGACAACGCTGGTGGAAGCGTTCTCGGAGCCGTAGGTAGAGGACCCATGATTCGGAGCCGAACAGGATTGTGGGTATGACAATGGCTCTGCATATGCTAATCTTTGTGAGGTTTTTCAGTTGGTTGTTTTTCCAGACTCTTTTGTGTAGTTTTCCAAAGGCGCTATTTGCCTTGGCGAGTCTGTTGTCTATCTCGTTGTCGATCCTTGCATCCGATGAAATGGTGCAGCCGAGATAGGTAAACTGGTTGACCGATGGAGATGTGAGGGGGCTGGTAGTCATGGTGGGGAGCTGGCTGATGGAGGACCTCAGTTTTCTTCAGGCTGACTTCCAGGCCAAACATTTTGGCAGTTTCCGCAAAACAGGACGTCAAGCGCTGAAGAGCTGGCTCTGAATGGGCAACTAAAGCGGCATCGTCTGCAAAGAGTAGTTCACGGACAAGTTGTTCTTGTGTCTTGGTATGAGCTTGCAGACGCCTCAGATTGAAGAGACTGCCATCCGTGCGGTACCGGATGTAAACAACGTCTTCATTGTTGAGGTATTTCATGGCTTGTTTCAGCATCATGCTGAAGAAGATTGAAAAGAGGGTTGGTGCGAGAACGCAGCCTTGCTTCACACCATTGTTAATGGAGAAGGGTTCAGAGAGCTCATTGCTGTATCTGACCCGACCTTGTTGGTTTTCGTGCAGTTGGATAACCATGTTGAGGAACTTTGGGGGGCATCCGAGGTGCTCTAGTATTTGCCAAAGCCCTTTCCTACTCACGGTGTCGAAGGCTTTGGTGAAGTCAACAAAGGTGATGTAGAGTCCTTTGTTTTGTTCTCTGCACTTTTCTTGGAGCTGTCTGAGGGCAAAGACCATGTCAGTAGTTCCTCTGTTTGAGCGAAAGCCGCACTGTGATTCTGGGAGAACATTTTCGGCGACACTCGGTATTATTCTATTTAGGAGAATTCCCCCCCACTCCCCGGTGGGATGAACTCCAGCTCCACTCCAGATTGTGAACCGAGGGCAGCGTTGGAGAGTCATTGGTAAGAGCGAAGTAGGCGGAGGCCCCAGTCTGGGCAGAAAGAAGTAGGCGGCGGCTCCGGCAGAATGAAGCAGGCGGAGGCCCCGGTCCGGGCAGAAAGAAGGAGGCAGCAGCCCCGGTCAGGGCACAGGGAAGGCGGCGGCGGCCCCGGCCCCATTCCGAGCAGAAGGTAGGCGGTGGCAGCCCCGATCCGGGCAAAAGAGAGGGGGAGGCGGTGGCCCCGGCCTCGGTCGAGTGAGGCAGGCGGAGGCCCTGGTCCGGGCAGAAGCGAGGGGAAGGCGGCGGCCCCAGCCTCGGTCAAGTGAGACAGGCGGAGGCCCCGGTCCGGGCAGAATCGACGGGGAGGCGGCGGCCCCGGCCTTAGTCGAGTGAGGCAGGCGGAGGCCTCGGTCCGGGCAGAAGTAAGAAAGGGTGTGACTTGGTCAACCCCGTCAGAATCCAACGGGGTCCCTGACCTACCTCAGAAGTAGTTAGAGAACCCAATTAAACTTACCTAGGCCATGTCCACAGGTGATTTGCGACCAAGTATGGTCCGACCTAGGAGGGGAGGCAGGCTGTGGCTAGTACATTATTGTGTAATGAAAAGGGGCTAATTGATGATTTGGGAGATAGGGAACTCAAAGCAAACAATCATTTTTATATAATAGAATTTTATTCAAAAATTAAAAGTTGTTTATTTCAATCTGAAGCCTGAGCCATAAATTTGAATTAAGCAAACTGCAAAGGCGCGAGCTGTGAATTGTCCATAGTAAAATGGGAAGCTACATTGAAAGATATGATACTAAACCAACACTATGTAATATTTAAATAATTATTGTGTAATTTATGATGAATATTTACCTCTTTAAGCCAAAATGAAAGAGGTAAATACTTCAATTGTGTTGTTAAAAATGAAACATTGTTCTTAGAACAAATGCAAAGATATATAACATTGCCAAAAATAAATCAGGGTGCATAAGGTTTGGGAAAAATTCAGAATGCAGCGCAGAGTGACCAAAGTGTTGATAAGGAAAGGGGAAGAAGAAGGTAGGATAGGCTAGTGAGAAACATGTCTCTAAAAGATTTGAGAGATGCGTAAAGAGGAAAAAATTAATTAAAGTGAATATGGGTTCCTTATAGATGAAGACAGGAGAAATTATATTGGGGTTATAAGAGTAGAGAAATTCAGCTATTTTTTAATCTGCATTCACAGAATAAATTCTCTTGAAAATAATGGGGAACGACTGGTCCAGAGGATGAAGAGCTGAAAGAAATTAGCATTAGTGAAAAAACTAGTATCAGAAAAATCAATAAGATTGACAGGTAATAATTCTCTTGGACCTGACACTGGAAATGCGAAGGAAATGGCTTCACTGGCTATTGTCTTGAAAAATTCCATTCTGGAATAGTTCCTGCAATTTGTAAGGGAACAAATGGAATCCCGCTCTTTTAAGAAGGAAGAGAGAATGCAGCCTGATATTTGGAGCAGGAAAAATTGAAAAAAAAATTAAATGGTAACAGAGAATTTAGAAAATTAATATCGTTCAAGTAGGATCTACAATGATTTATTGGAGGGAAATCAGGTTCTTCAAGGCTGTAATTGGCATTTTAGATAAGGGAAAATCAGGGTGTATTTGGATTTTCATAAAGCTGTGATGTTTCTTTTATTACAACAAAGAAACTTGTTTTTTTTTTAAACAACTAGATTTATTAACTAAAACAAACAGCTCTAAGACAGAACACTTACATGCAGGTCCTCATGTGGAGGCATCTTGAATCTACCCAAGATGCAACAGCATTCCCAAGAGATTCCACACTCTGTCTCTGGTTCCCCCTGGTGGTAGCACTCTATCACTGCACAAGGCCTCCCTTGCTTCATGCGGGCATTCTGTTGAGGACTGGACTTTTTTCAAGGCACACTCACATCATATGAATTGATCTTACTAAACAGAATATTTTAGTTCTCAACGTCAGGGTCACATTGAAGCATCAGTCAAGAAAGTGTGCAATTGCCTCTAGTTTGTCAGACAAAGGAAGTTTGTCCTCCTTATCCCACAACAACTTCTAAAACTGTACAATCAAAAGCACACTTGCATGATATGGGAACTGCTCTGCTCAAGATCAGAAGAGAGTGAAACATGAAAGTCTGCAGACACTGTGATTGTAGTAAAAACACAGGAATGTTGGAGGAACTCATCCAGTCTCACAGCATCCATAGGAGGTAAAGATATATTGCTGACACTTCAGGCTTGATTCTTCTTCAAGGCATGAGGACAGGCTCAGGCCTGAAGAACACCTCTCACTGTACTAGGTATAATGTGTCAAATACATTTAAACATCTAAGCATCAATATTTTGCAATGCGCCCTGCATCATCAACTACATTGGGATGATGCAGATAGTAGATTGTATTGTTAGTGTAGGCTACTAGTATCAAACTACATGAGGCAGAGTGCAGGTAAAACACTAGTTTTAATAGACTGGTAGACAGCTAGGCTTTGAGACCTTAGTCTTGCCTCTGTACAAGCCTAGGCCATAATGAGGGGGAAGGGATTCCCCCCCACCCCGGGCTTATATACAAGGTAACCACCTGGTGACCTAGTGGTGTAATGACATCATGCATGACATACCACCACATTCACCCCCCCCTTAAAAAATTTTGACTGACCCTCCCCCCCATCCCCTCTGTCTCTTTGCACCCGTTAATGTCCAGTATTTGACGTGGTTTCCTCTTCCTTCTGGACCTTTGGGGGGCTGGAGCAGGGGAGGTGGGGGGTGCCAGGGCCTGGGGGTCTTGGCCCTGGGTGAGGGTATGATGCGTGGGTGCAGGGATTTCTGCCCATGTGGATGTGTTCACCTGCCACTCTTCATGCTGCTCCACGGGGGTCCGCAACCCTCCCGCGTCGACCGTGGTTCCTTCCTGCTGATCCTCCGGAGCCTGTAGTGCTCCTGTGTCGTCTGCCGATCTGTAGGGGTCTGTAGTTCTTCTGCACCGCCCACATCTCCAGCTGGTGCGAGGTCCCTGGGTGAGGGTTCTCGTGCCTCACTTCCACGGGCTCAACCAACAGGTCCATTCTGTGGTGTCTGCAATGCTTGCAGAGGAGGGCCGGTCCCGGCGACACTAGCCATCTAGGCAGAACGGTGCCTGTCGCAGCTTTCCTCGGGAAAGAAAAGATACGATCATGTGGTGTCAGGTTAGTGGCGGTACACAATAAAGAGCGTATGGAGTGCAGAGCCTCCGGTAACACGACTTGCCACCTTACTACTGGTAGATCCTTTGCTTGAGAGTTAGCAGAACTGTCTTCCAGATGGTGGCGTTATCCCTTTCTACCTGCCTGTTCCCCCTAGGGTTATAACTCGGTACCCACAGAAACTGAATATAGATTGCAGACACATTATTACTGTGGCTGTGATGACATCGGGACACAGGATAGATAAGGGGGAACCGTGAGTACTCGTCGAAAGTGTTTAGGAAATAGATGTTCCTGTCGTAGGACGGGAACGGGCCTTTGAAGTCAAGGCTAAGCCACAGGAAAGGCCTGGTAGCTTTTACTGAGGGGACGCTGTCTGGCAGGTGGAACTGCGGTTTACACTCTGCACAGATGGGGCAACCCCTGCTTACTGTCCGTACCTCCACTGAGAATGGGAGGTTTTGGTCCCTGACAAAGTGGAAGAGCCTCGCGACTCCCGCGTGACCCAGCTCGTTGGGCAAGCTCTGCAGCTGGGACATGTGATTAAGGGCCGCACAAGTGCCCCTGGACAATGCGTCTGAGGGCTCATTGAGCCTCCCTGGACAGTATAGGATGTCATAGCTGTACGTTGACAATTCTATCCTCCAGCGCAAGAATTTATCATTCTTTATCTTCCCCCTGTTCTGGTTATCGAACATGAATGCTACAGATTGTTGGTCCGTGACAAGGGTGAAGCGTTTATAGGCCAGAAAATGTCTCCATTGCTGCACTGGTTCCACAATGGCCTGGGCCTCCTTCTCCACTGCCGAGTGTCTTACCTCGGACCCCTGGAGGGTCCGCGAGAAAAAGGCCACTGGCCACCCCTCTTGATTCAGGGTGGAAGCTAACCCCACATCTGAGGTGTTGGTTTCTTCCTGAAAAGGGACTATCTCATCAATGGGTCAGAGGGTTGCCTTCGCGATCAGATCCCTGATCTCTTTGAAGTATTTGATAGCAGCAGGGCTGAGGGGAAAAGTTGAGGCCTTTATGAGTGGGCGGGCTCTGTCGGCATAATTGGGGACCCACTGCGCATACTACGCAAACAGCCCCAGACATTTCTTTAATGTCTTTTGAGAATGAGGGATGGGGAGGTCTAGCAGCGGGCGCATGCGGGCCAGGTCCAGGATGATTTCCCCATTTTGCACCATGTAGTCCAGGATCGCTAACTTCCTGGTGCTAAAGACACATTTATCCTTATTGTACGTTAGATTGCACTCCTTTGCTGCCTGAAAAAAACGTTGAAGGTTAGCATCATGGTCAGCTTGTGAGTGGCTGCAGATCATAACATTGTCCAGGTATGGGAACACCACCTTTAAGTGGTACTCGACCACTATGCGGTCCATCTCCCGCTGGAACAGGGATACCCCATTGGTGATACCAAAGGGGAGGCAGAGGAACTGGTACAACCTGCCATTCGCTTCGAATGCCGTGTATATCCTATCGCTCTTTCTAATGGGCAACTTGCTGCCTTGCGGTCGATAGTGGAGAACACTTTGTACTGGGCAATGCTGTTTACCCTCCCCAAGATAAGCGGAAGCGGGTATGCATCCAGCTGTGTGAATTTGTTGATGGTCTGACTGTAGTCTCTTCTCCCCTGACTTCACTACCACTACTTGTGCTCTCCAGGGCCTGGAACTCTTTTCTATAATGTTCTCCTGCAGGAGTCTACGGACTTCTGCACCGATAAACTCCTTGTCTTTTGGGCTGTACTTTCTGCTCTTGGTGGCCACCGGGGTGCAGTCAGGCATGAGGTGCATGAATTAAGGGGGGAAATTGATGGGATTGAAGGCAGATAAATCCCAAGGGCCTGATAATCTACATCCTAGGGTACTTAAGGAAGTGGCCATTCAGATAGCAGATGCTTTAAGAATTATTTTCCAGAACTCGATAGACTCAGGATCAGTACCCATGGATTGGAGGGTAGCTAATGTTACTCCACTATTTAAAAAGGGGGGTAGAGAAAAAGCGGAGAATTATAGGCCGGTGAGCCTTACATCAGTAGTGGGCAAAATGATGGAATCCATTATTAAGGATGTAATAGCGGAGCATATGACTAGCAGAGAAGGGATCGGATGGAGTCAACATGGATTTACAAAAGATAAATCGTGCTTGACAAATCTTTTGGAATTCTTTGAGATGGTGACAGGTAAAATAGATGGGGGAGAGCCAGTGGATGTAGCGTACCTGGACTTCCAAAAGGCCTTCGATAAGGTCCCGCATAAACGACTGGCTTCCAAAATCAAGGCTCATGGGATTGGGGGAAAAGTATTGATTTGGATTGAGAACTGGCTGGCAGGTAGAAGACAGAGAGTTGGGATAAATGGCTCGTTTTCTGAGTGGCAGGCGGTGACCAGTGGGGTGCCACTGGGACCCCAGCTGTTCACAATTTACATTAATGATCTGGATGAAGGGATTGGATGTAATATCTCCAAATTTGCAGATGACACTAAGCTAGGAGGGGTTGTGTGCAAGGAAGAGGGCGTCAGGAAGCTCCAGTGTGATTTGGATAAATTGAGGGACTGGGCAGATACATGGCAAATGCACTACAATGTGGATAAATGTGAGGTTATCCACTTTGGTAATACAAACTGGAGGGCAGATTACTATTTGAATGGCAATAGATTAAGAGATGGGGAAGTGCAGAGAGACCTAGGGGTACTTGTACACCAGTCTCTGAAGGTGAGCATGCAGGTACAGCAGGTGGTTAAAAAGGCAAATGGTATGTTGGCCTTCATATCAAGAGGGTTTGAGTATAGGAACAAGGATACCTTACTGCATCTGTACAGGGCCTTGGTGAGACCCCACCTGGAGTATTGTGTGCAGTTTTGGTCACCTTATCTAAGGAAGGATGTTCTTGCAATGGAGGGAGTGCAGAGGCGATTCACCAGGCTGATACCTGGAATGGCAGGAATGACTTATGAGGAAAGATTGCGCAAATTGGGATTGTACTCGCTGGAGTTTAGAAGATTGAGAGGGGATCTCATAGAGACATATAAAATTCTGGCAGGACTGGACAGAATGGATGCAAATGGGATGTTTCCAATGATGGGAAAATCCAGAACCCGGGGCCGTGGTTTGAGGATAATAGGCAAACCATTTAGGACCGAGATGAGGAGGAATTTCTTTACCCAGAGGGTGGTGAATCTGTGGAATTCATTGCCACAGAGAGCAGTAGAGGCAGGTTCATTAAATATATTTAAGAGGGAATTAGATCTATTTCTTCAGTATAAGGGTATTAAAGGTTACAGAGAGAAGGCGGGGACAGGGTAGTGAACTTTAAGATCAGCCATGATCTCGTTGAATGGCGGAGCAGGCTCGAAGGGTCGAATGACCTACTCCTGCTCCTATCTTCTATGTTTCTATGTTCAGGGCTGTGAGGTTGCAGAAACGCTTCCTTCTGAGGATTAATGGGGGAAGTGGTTCATTGTGCACCATTGTGATGCTTTTCAGTTGGCACTGAAAATCCAACCCCAGCAGCACCGGAGCTCAGAGGTGTGGGAGCACCAGCAATTTAAACTCATCATATGCCGTACCCTGGATCTCCAGAGTGACCCTGCAGAAGTTGTTGCCCTTAGTCACATGGTTGTTAGATGCCATTACAATCTGATGGTCACTGGGGTATGTTTTTAATGTGAGGTGTTCTATCAACCCTTGGTCTATAAAGCTCTCTGTACTGCTACTATCCACCAAACAATTTACAGTAGCCCCATTAACCCTAATACTAATGGTTGCATCCAATATGTCGTGCGGACTCGCCTGATTCAGTCGTAATGAGGCCAGCCTGGTACTTCCTCCATTCTGATAGGCACTTTCATCCAAACCTCGATCGTAGTACTTGGTATCGAAGCCGTCATCTGGTCGCTGTGTCCTCTGCCTGGTGTCCCAAGATGGCCAACAGCACATGGCACTCTGCTTCGTCTTGCCTGTGGGGGAAGGAGATCTTTCCTGCCTCTCATTTTCATGAGAGAGGGCTTTGGCGGGAGCCTTGAGGGTTCTGCATACTTTTGCATAAGCCCCTTCTTTCCACACCTCGAGCAGTCCTTCTCCTTAGCTAGACAGTCGGCTCTGGGGTGTTTTAGCTGCCTGCAAAAAACGCATTTGGAGCGGTCTAATGAGGCAGTTGCTGCGGAACGTTGCCCTTGTTCACCCGTGCACCTCTCCCTGTAAGTGGCCCAAGAGTCCAGCTCAGTGTACTCCTCTAGCACCCTCTTAGAGTCCTCCAGAGCCTCCAGAATGGGTTTTAGCCTCATCTAGCCTCAATGTCCCCTTTTCCGACAGCCTCTGTCTTATCTCTGTTGAACTGACCCCGGCTACAATTCTGTCCCTCATCAGGTTGTCTGTGTACTCTTGGGCAGATACTGTCTTAAAATTGCAAGCCCTTGCCAAATCCTTTAGCGCGAGTATAAAGTTTCTAATAGACTCCCCTGCTTGCTGCCACCTGGTCATGAGTCTGTGCCTGGAGTACAGCTCACTGTGCCCCCTATTATAATGTATTTGCAGAGTGTCCAATGCTTCCCAGTATGACTTGGTGTCCTGAATTAAGGAGTACGGACGATCTCCCAGCTGAACCAGCAGTAGCATCAGCATTTCCTCCTCTGATGCTCCCTCTACCCCCACGTAATTTGAAAAAACACCTATACCACCGGCCAAAATGCATGCTCGCTCCGGGGGTTCTGGGATCCAGCTCAAGCTTCTCTGGCTGCAGTACCTAGCTGAGCCTCAGCTTGTGGTTTGATAGCTGGGGGGTAGGTGCGTGCTGGGCCTGATCCCTCTCGCACGTGGTCGCTTGCCCCTGTGGAGATGTGGGCCCCCCCTCCAGGGAATCGGAGACGGTTGGGTGTGGCTCTGGGGTAATAGCCCGTCCCCCCGATCCTGCCGGTAAGTCGCGATCGACAAGGCGACTTGCCGTATGCTCTTCACCCGTGTCTGGCATGACTCCTGGTCGTACACCAGGTACCCCATGTGCTGCCCCGGTGAGTTTGTGAACAGGTAGGGCACTCTGCTGCTCGTTACTTGCTCCGGGATCCCCGTGTGCTGCACGGGTGATCCTAGTCCCGGTGAGTTTGTGAACAGGTAGGGCACTCTGCTGCTCGTTACTTGCTCCGGGATCCCCGTGTGCTGCACGGGTGATCCTGGTCCTGGTGAGTTCGTGAACAGGTAGGGCACTCTGCCACTCATTACTTGCCCTGGGATCCCCGCATGCTGCATGGCTGATCCTGGTTCTGGTGAGTTCGTGAACAGGTAGGGCACTCTGCCACTCGTTACCTGTCCCGGGGTGTTTCTGACCCCTCCAAAATCCACCACCACTGTGGAATAGGTTTCCCCCTCTCTCTCGATCCCGATCTCACAGCTTTATGGCCAGTCCATTTTCGGCTGCACGTGCGCAGGGCCCATTTCTGTTCCTAGGTCCCTGAGTTGGGTCTCGGCTGAGTCGAGGTTTAGCAGGGCGTTCATTCTGGAGATGTATAGCAGTCTATTAAATTCTAGGCTACTAGCATCAAACCACACGAGGCAGAGTGCAGGTAAAACATTAGTTTTAATAGACTGGTATACAGCTAGGCTTTGAGGCCTTGGTCTTGCCTCTGTACAAGCCAAGGCCAGAATGAGGGGGAAGGGATCCCCCCCGGGCTTATATACAAGGTCACAAGGTGAGCCACCTGGTGACCTCGTGGTGTAATGACATCATGCATGACATACCACCACAGTTAGTACTCTTTTCAAGTCTTGGCGAAACCTGCAATGACATGAGTGGGTTCAAGCTAACTTTTAGCATGACAAGGTATGCATTAATTTAGTCATATTTTGAAAGGAAAGCAATTGATATGAACAGGTGAAACGAGCAAACTAAAACTTAAAATAGGTAATTTCTCATATGTGGCTGCCTCCGTTGTAAAGCTTTCTGGTTCCTGGGGTTGTGTGTGGGGCAAGAAATTCCCTCTGAGAGTGTGGCAAATGCAGGCTAGAACAGATTGCAGAAGTGGTAAAGAGCAAAGATCTTAGAGGTAGAAATTCAGGATGTTTAGCTCTATGCTTCATTGTAGATGAACTCACAATCTTTTATTCAAACAAATACAGGTAATTATGAAGGTTTTCATTGTGCAAATGTCATATACTGTTCAGATAAAGAGCAAGAAAGGGTTTGTTGATATAACTGGTACTTGTTAGTCTCTTTCACTGGAAAGACATTCTGGTTATTTTTGACAATGCAGCAGTAATTGAGAATAATGAAGAAAATTACAGATAGACACATATTTCAGTTGTACTTCACTGCACTTTACACATTGAATGCAATAGGCACTGCATTTATCTTTGTGCTAGTTTTTTTAATGTGCCCCTTTCTCTCCTTGTGCTGGACAGTTAGTATTCAGAGCATATACAGTACTTAGATAGTACTTTAGCCTCTCTCTCCCACCCCCTCTTCCTTGCTCCTTCTCTATACCCCCCCCTCCACTTTTTTTCTGGATATTTGTAAAGGTACACAAACTTTGCAGCAAAATGAATCAAAAAGAAGCTGGAAAAATGCCTGGTTTCTAATCAAATTCAAATGTATTGGAGAAAGTATAAACAAAGAGTACAAAAATGCTCCATGACACAGACTGGTTTCCAGGGCTGCTGGGACCATGGCAATGCTGAGTGCAAACCAACTGTCCAGCTCTGAATAATAGAACTTTAAATGTTAGTAGAGTGGAGGTCTGTATTGAATAGCAGATTTATTTTTTGTAGAGCTTATTCAGACAATAAAATACATTGGTTCCAGGTGATCAAGTTGGATAACATTGACTGAAGTGAGGTATTATTGTGGCATTTCTCATACCACATGTTTGCATATTAACAATTTATAAATTTTATGCAAAATACAGTTTTTAATCCAGAAACGTTTTTACAACTTCTATTCCTCAGGGATCACCAAACTGCATTATCGTTCACAGTCAAATTTGTACTTCTCTTGATCCTAACTTTCCTGCACCAAAGACATACGTATATGTGTATCCTTGAACCAGAGGTGACCACTCCTGAATCTTTCGGCATTTTAAGCAAGTTCAAGTTACACAGAAAATTGAAGGCTAAGACTGCTTGCTCTTGGAGAAAAGAAGGCTGAGACATGACATGATAGAGAAATTTGAAGGGAATAGATTTAAGATGAGAGGGAGGAGCTTTAAAGGAGATACGAGGAGTAAACTTTTCACTCAAAGAATAGCTGGTATATGCAATGACTGTATATAATTCTTATGATGCTGAACCAAGCCATGAAAGACCCCAACAATGAAGACGCTGTTTACATCCGGTACCGCACGGATGGCAGTCTCTTCAATCTGAGGCGCCTGCAAGCTCACACCAAGACACAAGAGAAACTTGTCCGTGAACTACTCTTTGCAGATGATGCCGCTTTAGTTGCCCATTCAGAGCCAGCTCTTCAGCGCTTGACGTCCTGCTTTGCGGAAACTGCCAAAATGTTTGGCCTGGAAGTCAGCCTGAAGAAAACTGAGGTCCTCCATCAGCCAGCTCCCCACCATGACTACAATCCCCACATCTCCATCGGGCACACAAAACTCAAAACGGTCAACCAGTTTACCTATCTCGGCTGCACCATTTCATCAGATGCAAGGATCGACAATGAGATAGACAACAGACTCGCCAAGGCAAATAGCGCCTTTGGAAGACTACACAAAAGAGTCTGGAAAAACAACCAACTGAAAAACCTCACAAAGATAAGCGTATACAGAGCCGTTGTCATACCCACACTCCTGTTCGGCTCCGAATCATGGGTCCTCTACCGGCACCACCTACGGCTCCTAGAACGCTTCCACCAGCGTTGTCTCCGCTCCATCCTCAACATCCATTGGAGCGCTCACACCCCTAACGTCGAGGTACTCGAGATGGCAGAGGTCGACAGCATCGAGTCCACGCTGCTGAAGATCCAGCTGCGCTGGATGGGTCACGTCTCCAGAATGGAGGACCATCGCCTTCCCAAGATCGTATTATATGGCGAGCTCTCCACTGGCCACCGTGACAGAGGTGCACCAAAGAAAAGGTACAAGGACTGCCTAAAGAAATCTCTTGGTGCCTGCCACATTGACCACCGCCAGTGGGCTGATAACGCCTCAAACCGTGCATCTTGGCGCCTCACAGTTTGGCGGGCAGCAGCCTCCTTTGAAGAAGACCGCAGAGCCCACCTCACTGACAAAAGGCAAAGGAGGAAAAACCCAACACCCAACCCCAACCAACCAATTTTCCCTTGCAACCGCTGCAATCGTGTCTGCCTGTCCCGCATCGGACTGGTCAGCCACAAACGAGCCTGCAGCTGACGTGGACTTTTTTACCCCCTCCATAAATCTTCGTCCGCGAAGCCAAGCCAAAGAAGGAAGAAAAGAAGATATAATTCTTTATTGTGCCTGAGAAAATTGCAATGTAATGTCACCAGAAACTGAAAACCAAAGAGGCACATGATTAGTATTTCCCAAAAGTTGAAAATAATTCCTGTATAGTCAATAAATTAAAACTACTTTATTCATAAACAGTTGAAGTAACTTTAGTTGACTGGATAAATCTCTATCGCAGTTTCCTGCTGAAATTCTACTGTCAGAATTCAGCCAATTCACTTCACTTCTTGTGATATTAAGAAATGGCTGAAGGTACTGGACATAGTTAAGGTTAAAGGGACCAGATTGTAACACAGCCATTATCCAACTCTTTAAGACAGACTTACATTTAAATGTCAACACATTTGCATACTGGATTTACCTAATGATGACCTGCTATGTGTCATTCACAAATCTTGTCCAGATAATCACATCCTAAGCAATCCACTTCCAGTCAACAATATCATGATGGAAGGTATTGTTAAAAATACCATTAAAAGATGGACAATACTCAATGATAGTAGTTTGGGTTCCCCACAACACTGAACTCCACAGGTGAGATGTGAAGTCATGCAGCATTTGATTGAGAAGCCCTGTCAAAACTGAAGTCATTGGGAATTGGAGAAAATTCATTGGGTACAAAGGATATCAGTTATATTTATTTCTTGTTGTTCAGTTCCATTTCCAATTTCTGTTGTTTGGGGATATCCTGTGCTCTCATGCAGCAAGCCCTAGTTTGACTGAATATGTGGAAGTAGCATTCGTCCACCGAAATGGCAGCCTTTGAACATTTTCTACATGACAGAGTCTGGTCATCTACCATTCACATTTAATGACACCACATTTAAACTTGAAGAGCTCAAGAAGTTATGTTCCAATGACAGGAATTCAACTCTGCTAGAGTTGTTGTGGAAGAAAGGTTATAAGGCAACCTTTAGATATCCAGCTGTTTTGAAGGTTTTTCAAGATGGTTACCAACCAAAATTCTTTGATTCTCCAAAGGAAGCTATAGCATTTGCTCAAGAGCTGCCAATTACTCAGTTTCAACAGAGACGTAGTCCGCCGCGATCTCTAAGGAGACAAGAGATGGAAGAAAAGAGCCGTGCTCCAAGAAGGAATGGTTGTAATGGTGACTCGGCAGTTGGTGCTGATTAAAAGAAGAGTTGTTCTTTTTTTTCTAATGTTTTTTTTAAAAACAAAGGAATATTAAATAATGATGATGTTAGTTTAAGATGAAGTGAGAGTTGGGGGAGAGAACTGGATGGGCACTATTTCCTGAAAGTCATCTGCTACGGGTGAGTTATCTCACACCCATTTTTTTTTGGGAGTTACAACATTGCGCGGTTTAGATGGGAGGGGGTATTTTTAACCTCCTACCCGTATTTTTTTTTCCTTTTTTTGTATTATTAGATTAAAGAGTGAAGGGTTTTTTTTTGTGTTTATAAAAAAAAGCATAACAAAGTATTTGATTGTTTAAAAAACTAAAAATTGATGTGGTTTTTTTTGTAAAGTTTATTCAGTAGATAAGGAATATTTGAAATTTAAATGTGAATGGGATGGATAAGTTTTTTTAAAATATTTTTTCTTTAACTTTAAGGTGAAAGGAGTGGTAATTCTGGTGTATATTATTTTGCTATTTTAGTTATAGAACGAAGGGAATAATGGTGAAAGTTATAAATTGAATTGTAGAATTCTTAATGAGGCTTGAATTTTGCTTGTGGTTTATGCTCCATTTGTTGAAGATATAGATTTCATTGTAGATGTGTTTTTATTATTTGGATATATGAATTTTAACGTAATGATTGGGGATATTTAAATGTGGTATTGGAGCTTTTATTGGATAATTATTCAAGAGTAAAAGGGAAAAATGGTGGGAGTACTAAAATTGAATTGTACAATGTTTAATGAGGTTTGAATTTTGTTTTAAGATGGTGGTTTATGTGACTAATATGATGATAGATGTGAAGTTAGTTGATATTTGGTGAAGGTTTATCTCTATAGAGAAAGTTTTTTTAAATCTTTTTTTTCTCATGCTACAATTTTTTTTAAAGAATTGATTATTGTTTAAGAATTTTTGATAGACAATGTTACTAACTTTACTAATTTTTTATATTAAGTTTGAGTTAAATATATGTTTCATCTTAACTCTTTGTTAAATATATGCATTTAAGTTTGATTTAAATATGTTTTTTAAGTCTGATATCTTAGTATTAATTACTTTTCTTTTTGTTAGTATTTTAATCGGTTATGTTTTTGTTTTTTTTTGTAAGTGGGTTTTTTTCTCACATATATTATTAACTTTATTAATTCTTCACTCTTTATTTTGGGGGGAAAGGGGGGGTTGGACTAATTTGAGTTGGGTTATTAATGTGTAATAATTATTGGGGAGGGTATAGTTTATTTAGATTACTGATACTGTATTGTAATTTTATTATTTTGTTCTTAATTTTTTTTAATGTAATTCTATATGTTATTCATGTTATAAAATCTTAAAGTTTAAAAAAAACTTGAAGAGCCTCAACACCTGGAGTCATCACTGAGGGGGCTCAGAATTATCTCGGTATCCAAACCCCTGCCTTAAACATTTACTCCATTCACTATCACTGCTCCATGACTACAGAGAACATCAACAATAAAATTGACAGCAGAAACTCACCAAGGAATAAACCATAAAATCGACTGAGTAGGAAGGTCAAATGCAGCATACATATGGCAACATCCCCTTCTACACATCTCACTAAAACTAGCCCATATCCTGAACTGAACTACTGATCTTTTAGCATTGCTCCAGCAAAACTCTGCAACTCCCTGCTAAACAGTATCATAGCAGTATCTTCAATACAAGGATGAACATGTTTTTAAGGAGACCAACCTTCTCAAAGGCAATTGTGGTAAACCACTATTATGCCATGATTGGCTGCTGCCAGCTGGACACGCCTCCTGAGACCGATCGTACCCATAGCTCCTTGCATGTTCCCCTTTCTCTTTGCTTCATTAGTCAATGAGGTTGATGGTAGTTCCCGTTTTTAGTTGATAAAAGTCTGATAGTTTCACCACATCAGCCTTCTGTGATTATTGATGGTGCATCAGTAATTAAAGATGGACAATAAAGAATGGAAACAGGTGATCTAATGAACAGATTCCATTTGAGTGAACCATGTGGGTCTCTAGTGCAAAACTTGGAGAAATTAGAAAAATAATAAAAATGCAGAGCATTATACTCACTGAGTTTAAAAGCACCAATTGTGCTATTTAATAACTTCCAAAATGCAATAAAATTGAAAGAACATAAAATATATCCATGCTTTTGTTTAATCACTTCATATAAAAATTTCTTAAAAGGTTTCTGAACACAATATACAATACTATACCATACATTGTGTGAGACTCAGAGAACAATAAGGAAATTGCCACCTGAAACATTGCAATGTTGAACAGACATATAAACCCATTACTCATGCAGACGTTTCAATCTGTTGAACCATTTTTAAACACAATTTGGACTAAAAGCTCAAAATGTATTTTACAAGGTATTGACATCAGACTGCAATTATTTTTTTTCATGTTTTGTTGCTTTACATTTTCACAATTATCCCAGACATTACTTTATTGTTGCACATTAAGTATTTTTAGATTGTAATCTGTGGTGATTCAAGTCACTCAAAAACTATGACGTTAATAATTTTCTCTGGGTTCCATATGTCTCTTTATCACCACTGTTCAGGTTATTCTATATTAACAATAATTAAAAAAACAGTAAGGGAATTCTCACCTGAAATTTTCTACACAATAACACCACCAATTTAAAGGCAATGTTAATGTATAAATTAATAATTTACAGTAAACATTATACAGTATGTACATAGTATAAATACATGGCTTTAAATAGAAAAAGGATGTGTCCTAAGACTATGGTTTGGAATGCTGTACAAAGAATGCCCAACAAAACAGTAAAGCTGATGAGGAATGCCAAGAAAGCTAAATAAATTAAAGGGTAAATGCATTCAAGTGAATAGTCTCATTTTTCTACATGATACACCTAAATATATCTAAATACTCACTAATGTCTCCAGATACAAACTTGTTGCCATGTTTTGTTTTATAATTGTTGGTTAGAAGTAGCCTGCATGTAGACAATGCTTTTCTGTGACTGTTAATATCATGAATGGGAACAATGGACAGCAATGTCATGGTTTCAGGGTTTAAACAAAGTATAAGTCAGGGGAACAAATTTTGCTTTGAAAATACACTTTATAATTGTAGATGATCAGATCTAACATTAATAAGGACTCCCATCTTGGGATTTGCAGCCTGTTATGAATCAAGCAATATGTGTGTGCTAAAATACCAGGTTTTAGATGGAATAATGAAAATGAGAATTGTGAAACTGAAGGGTTGAAACCTCCTCTCAATGTATAGTTTAAATTGTGTAGAGTAAAAAGAAAAATCCTTTTTAACTTTCTCTCGTGATACCATATAAATTATCTGTTAACCAAATCAAAATTACTCTGCAAATAATTAGTTTGAACTTATTAATGTTAGTTAATAAATATTAATATACAATTCCCAGAGTATATTTTCCAGAAAGAAAAAAAAAGTGCTCTGAGGAGAACAAAAGATTTTTTTCAATCAATAACTCTAATCAAAGCTGCAAGGTTACATGAAAAATAACGATTGTTTATGAAACAGCATGCATCCACTTTGAAAACTGGAACTGACAATATATAAATTACAGAATATTTTCTACAAAGAATGAAGAAGTTGTGGAGAAATGTGATGGGAAGCAACATAACACAAACCAATTGATGAGGTCTATATTTATCTCGGTTGACGTAAATAATCAAGCAGCGTACTGTCTCTGCCTTTCCTATTGAATTTGTGTTTTTGCATTCATCACAATATAGACACAAACTTTGTGAGGTGCATCATAATTCCATTTCAGACATTCAATATTTTATTGAAGATTTAATGCAGGCATAAAAGTATTGCATTTGAAAACTCCCTTGCTTTTCCTGATAAATGGACCCGAATACCTAAATGATGCAGTATGAATTATTCCAAAAAAAGTATAATTTTTTGGTTATTTTATATGTTTGATTCCAAGAAGGTTGTACTAATCCTAGGAACTTTTTCATTACCCAAACCTGCCATCCCAGTAGGCTCTCAGAAATAATATCAATTAAGATCCAAACCTTTAGATTTGTGAGCAACTTTCCTGAAGGGTTCATGTCAGAGTTGAGTGCCAAATTTCCTCACTTTGGATCCAAAAGAAAGAAAACTCTTTTTTTTTTCAATGCATCATTCTCAGCAAGATTCAAACTCTTGGCCAGCAGGAGAAAAATCATGTCCAGTCTTATGAACTACCAACCTTAGCTACAGGATGAATTGTGAGTTGTGACTGTTATTTAGTTATATGTTTGGATCATCAAACTTGCATTACTGAGCCAAGTTAAATGACCCTTCCTCCTGAAGGGCTGTGGTAGAATGTAACAAGTCGGTCTTTAAAATCTCCAAAATATTAAAAAAAGAGATATAAAAAAGAAAATGTTTTTCAACTACTAAAGTGGTTGGGATAGATTTAAAATGTGTTTAAACTGCTTGTCCCTTTTTAATTTCAAAAGTAAAGATGCACCAAAGAATACATTTTATAAACAATTTGCTGCTAAGTGTAAGATATTGCCATTCTGTCTACGCTGGGACCCGGAAGACTTAATTCTCATTTATTTTAATGCTGTAAAGAAATATAAATGGATTTGTTCACACCACTATTCTTCATACGTAAAAAAGTTTTGTTAGGATTTTAGTAAATTGCGTTCACTTAAATAAAATAGTTTTGGAAGGACAAAATCATTTTTCAAAAGGCACACAGTCCTAAGACATCATTGACTTAACAGAGAACATTTTCCTACATGAAAAGCTATTTCATATTGTTAAGACTGGCATACAGTTTTGGTGTCTTACAGAACAAAACCTCTTGCTGTTGCATCATCCCCTTGCATTTTCATCCCCAACTTTGGATTGCTTTTGCCCACCAATTTCAAATGAGCATAGCTTGTCAATAATCTCATACATCAAAAACTTCTAAAAGTTTCCACCTCCTTTGTCCTTCTAACTTTTAAATGATCGTTCATCACCTGAACCACAATGGTAGGCTCTCTTCAGCAAATGTCCATCTTGGATTGTAAACCCACATCATAGGTTTCTCCCTAGCAGATAACTTGTAAGCGTGACGAGAATAATATGTCCACTTCTGTAAAACATTTATGTGTCTCCAGGTGATGTGTCTTCAGTAAGAGGATCTATTTGTGTCTCTTCTACCTCAGTTTCCTGGTTTTCGGACTCCATTGCAACAAATATTTTTGTTTCACAACTCTGACAGCTACTGTCCTCTTCCCCTTGACTCATTTCCTCTTTCTCAGTTCCTTCAGAATCCTCATCTTCTTCTAGTGTGAGTTCAAACTGGAATTTTTCGGTGGAACACTGTCCTTCTTTATCTTGTTCATCAGGGGAAGGGGATGGGCTCTGGGGAATCATACTCTGATACCAATTCCTATTGTCCTCTAATGTGTCCAGAATATCCTGCGCATCAGGGTGAACAAGATCAGCCCATGTTTCCCATAACGGATGTGCAATATAATCAATGAATCCAACCTGAGATTTAAAAAAAAAACCATAAAAATATGCCCACTGTTAAAACTTGGATTAAATACATTAAAAAAGTTGGAAATGCAGGCCGATTAGTTTAGAAAGAGAATGCTGACTTAGTGGTCTTTGGATTTTTTTTAGAACTGGTACAATTAGGCAAGTACATCCTTTTATACATATATGACCAAAGAAAGAGGAAGAATGGAAAGAGGTCCAATGTCCAAATGACAGCAGAATACAGGATGGAGACCTAACAAGCCTGTTCCCTTTCTGTTTTATTAAAGACACTAACTCACTCTCTGACCCTACTTTTCCGAATTTCCGAATGGTGTAATGTTTCACATGGCTTTTTAAAAATATATATATATATATATATACATATATAAAGTACACACAGATATATATTTGTGTGTGTGTGTGTGTGTGTGTGTGTGTGTGTGTCTGTGAATAAGGCATTCAGTGCATTATTTCAATATTCAAGATAATTTCATGAAACTAAAGGGAGTTGTTAGCAGAGTTCAGGACTGCACGGGAAACTACGGGAAATTGATGGAGAAAAATTATATGGAACATAATGAGAAAAATGTGAGGCAATGTTTTGTTGGAAAGAATGCAGAGAGGCAATATAAATTAAATGAGTGCCCAGGAAAAGAGAGACCTATGGGTTTAAAAAAACAAAGCTTTGCAGACAGAAGATCAAAATGTTAAAAAAATAAAGAAACTTTTGCTTTATAAATAGAGGCACAGCATAGAAATGCAAGGAAACCAGGCTAATAATAAAACTCTTCACAGAAGTTTTGAACACCATTCAATCATGACAGATGCTATCACCTACTTGGGATTTTTCAACTATTGCTGTGTGTTTGTCACACATTGGGCTTATTTCCATGCCTCGCTCCCGTTCTTTGTCTCCCTGGTGAAAGAATTCATCCATGATTCGATCTGTCCATTGCCTGTACAGCTCAAGTGACTTCGTAGGATTGCTCAGATCTGCACAGTGTACCATGTTACGGAGCACCTGGAACCAAAATAACCAAAGGTTTGTTCAGCCTGCCAACGTTATGTATCGCTGAATTATCACAACAGCAAAATTAGCGTCGCATTTAGCACAATAATATTAGAATTGCCAGTGATTCGGGTTCGAATCGAGTTCTGTCCATAAGGAACTTGTACATTCTCCCCATGACCTGTATGGGTTTTCTCTGGCTGCTTCGGTTTTCTCCCACCTTTCAAAACATGTGGGTTGGTTGTTGATGGGTTAACTGGATTACACGGACTGGTAGGGCCTTCTCCTTGTTAAAATCAGAGGAGGCAGATAATTCTGTCCTGAATTTACTATAAACCTGAACACCACCAAAACATCCAATCTCCTGTTTATCCAAGTGTAGGTGAATGTGATATGAGGGGATTTTGTGACTTGTCAGACTTCTTCCCACTGATTATCAGTGTATTGGTAATAAAGATCATGGTGTGGAGAGGGAAGTGTGTGCACTGGGGAATTGTGTCTTTCAGGGCCTTTAGGATGTCATTCTCCACTGGGGAATCCATAATACCCCTTGCAGACAACACTCGCTTCCTCTGCTTATGGGAGAGATGACCACAAAAACTATAGATAAATCAGAGACAGGGTTTATTGTCATGAACAAGTCATGAAATTCGGTGTTTTGTAGCAGCATCATCGTGCAAACAAAAATATTATAACCATCTTAAAACATAAGTAGATAAAAAATAAAATAATAATAAGAATAATAGTGCATGAAAAGTCAGGCAGTGTCTTTGGTTCAACGATTATTCCGGAATCTGATGGCAGCAAGGAAGAAGCTGACCTTGAGTCATTGAATACTTGTCTTTTGGCTCTTGTACCTTTTTCCCTGATGGTGGCCAAATGAAGAGGGCATGGTCCTCTTTGAGGATAGAGGCTTTTTTTTTAAGAGACCTCCTCATGTAGATGTCCTTGATGGAGTGAAGTCTGGTGCCTGTGATGCTGCAGATCGAGTTAACAACCCTCTGGAGTTTATTATTGTCCTGAGATTTGGCACCTCCATACCAGGCAGTGATGCAACCAGCCAGAATGCTCTCCACGGTACCTGTAGAGGTTTACGAGTTGATTCGGTGACATAGCGAATCTCCTCAGACACTTCACAAAGTGTAACTGTTGGCGAGCCTTCACGACTCCAGGACAAATCCTCAGAGATGTTGGCACCCAGGGATTTGAAGTTCGTGATTCTCTCCACTACTGAGCTCTCAATGAGAACTGGGTCGTGTTCCCCTAATTTCCTCCTGAAGTCCACAATCATCTCCTTGGTTTTGCTGACATTGAGTACAAGATTGTTATCATTACACCATTCAATGAGCTGATCTGTCTCCCTCCTGAATGCTTCCTTGTTGCCGTTTGTGATTCTGCCAACAACTGTGGTGTCATCGGCAAACATAGATGGCATTGGAATTATGCCTGGCCACACAGTCATAGGTGTATAATGAGTAGAGCAGTGGGCTAAGCACATAGGAGTAGAATTAGGCCATTCAGCCCAAGAAGTCTACTCCACTATTTGAATCATGGCTGATGTATTTTTTTTTATTCTCCTGCCTTCTCCCCATGACCTTTGATGCCATTACTAATAAGCAGTTATGCAACCCACTTTAGGTAAAGTCTGAATTAGATCCAGTTGCAATTTTGTTTTTAGGTGCTAAGAGATCACACTCCTAATGTTTGAATCTTCCATTTAATTATTCTTCTCATTTCAATCTCTAATGTAGAGGTCTAAAAGTTTCACTTGCTGAAAATGGACTTACAGTGTTTTTTTTTAATATAAACAGTTAAAAGATTCCAGTTGATTTTGGCTGCTTGGGTAGGTGGACAGGTTGGTGGTGTTTGTGAAGTGCTCCTTTATTCAATTAACAAATACAGCTAGATTGAGAATCCCTTATAACATTACAAGTGATAGATGTCTGGGAGTACAGAAAAGCAGAAGTTTACTGAAAAGGATGCCACAATTTAAGCAGTAAAAAAGCCATTAAGACAATTCCCAGCTTAATTCCAATGTTAGCAACTTTGATATTCCATTCCTTTGAATGCTGATCAAAGTTCTTTGTAAGAACAATCCCCTCCTCTGTCCTTTCAAGTAGAAAGGTGAAATGTTTATTTCCTCTATTTCTTCTACGTAATATCTTAAAACTACAGTGACCAGTTAATCAGCTCAAGTCTAAAAAAAATAACAACCATACATCCTCTCTAACCCTCTCATAATTTTAAATACCTCAATCGTGTGTTCCCTCAGCTACGTTTGTTCCAGAGAAGCATACCCAGCCAAATCAATTATAGCTCTGATTAAAATAGGACAGCTGACTTAAGTGGCTGCTACAATTTGGATGATTTTAAAAAATCAATAATATTATTAGTAGTAATCAGGTGTTGTGGGTTATGCTACTCACCTGTATTCTATCTGTATAATTATCAAGGAGCAAAACACCTGAACTTGTCACTTTCTTTGTTTCCACCATGGTCTTGAGATCCGCTAGTAAGGTCATATGTTTTGACATGTCTGTGGCTAATACCTAGAATGAAGAAGAACATTGAAGATTTGACAAGTTGTACATTTCTGCAAACATAAAGATGCCCATCAGTTTTTAGAATCGAGTCCAATGGCCTAGTTACTTACCATCTCAATAACCATCTTCCTCAGCATTTGCCGCTGCTTCTTGGTGAGATTCTGAAAAATGTCGCACGAGTCTTCCTGCAGCAGTTTGAAACCTACAGCCAGATGGTGGTTTTCTAACACAGACTCATCATTGTACATCAATGCTAATTCAGAATCTGGGGAAAAAAACAGGGACAAAAAAAAAGTGTAGATGATGAACAAAAGCTGAAAAGGCCCATCTGTTGTTGATTCATTGTGAATTAGATAATATGTTTTGTTGAAAAAAAGTGAGCCTTGTTGAAGTATCGGCATGTTACATTACTGAAGAAGTGATGCAAGCTTCCCTTTTAAAATATTCACAATAAATGTCTGAACCCTTGTCACTGACCATTTGAGGGAGAGAACAAAGAGAGGAAGGACAAAAGAAAACAAGTTATTGTTGTTTGCTACTAACTAATGACTGTACAGCATGGCTAACAGATCCTTTGTATAAATCATCCCACTCTACCTACCATTCTAAGTGCATTAGCTGTGCGAAGGGAAAATATACTTCTTACACAAACTAAACATCAAATATTAAACCTTAGGCAGGAAGATTAACAAATCTAAGATGTGGTGAGAATTGTTAAGGAAAATGCTCAGTTCATACTGAGCCAATAATGTTGTGTGGTCCGAATTTCAATCATGCTGTGCCATTTGATTTCAGATGGTGATAGTAGGTTTAATATCATTAGCTTCAGGATCAACAACAGGTGGTGGGGAAAGGTGAGTGGTAAACTGGGATGATGGTTTCCATTCCCAAGTTAATTTCTTGATATTAAAGCTCTTGGCTCCAATGCAAACAATGTTGAATATACAAGGAACTGAGGATGGTGCAATCTTTAGACACAATTACAACAAGAGGCATAGACAACAAAAAAATCTCCCCGAGCTTTAGGTTACTTTCCCAGTGACAGGAGTTGGTGCAAGAGTGAACAAGAGAGGGGTAATTTAAAAAGTGCTGGTAAAATGTGACTGCAATTAATAAAAAACTAAAAGGAAAGGAAGGTTAAGTGGAGCATCCACTGTAGGAGTGGTCCATTGTTTGAATGGGATATAAAGGCTTTGGCATGAGAGGCGGCACAGTTGTTGGCAGTGATAGCAGTCCTACAGGAGAAAAAGCTTCAGTCAGAAGGCACAAGTAAGAGCAGGCATGGTGAGGTAGGGATGTTTTTCTATTACACAGAAGTGAGTGGTGTGAATGACAGCCAGGCCAGTGGTTTTCTCCTCTTGTAGGATGCATCAAATCAGATCGAGATTCCCAGATGGTATGTTCCTTTGTGAGTGCCAGGGTCAGAAAGGTCTTGGAATGAATCCACAGCATTCACAAGTGGAAAGGTGAGCAGCCAGATGTGGGCAGGAAGGATGACCAGTCCTGCAAAGTGAGTTAGGTGCTGTCAAAGGCAAGTACCTCCAGGGTTGTGATCTCAGGATGTGCCATGTGTTAGAGAGGCCAGAAATTGGAGGATAACACAGCTTAATATGTGGGGAAGTATAGTGTGCAGATTTGCTTACCCAACTGTCGGAAAGATAGCAAAACAATGCAGAGAAAATTTACAAGGATATTGCTAGGACTTATGGAGATGAGTTATAGGGGAAGGTTGAAATGGTTTATATTGCAGATGATACGAAGGTGGAGGTGTTGTGGATAGTGTCGAAGGTTGTCATAGGTTACAACAGGATATAGCAAGGCTACAGAGTTGGGCAGAAAAGTGGCAGGAGTAGTTCAATCCAGATAAGTGTGAGGTGATGGATTTTTGAAGGTCAAATTTGAAGGTAGAGTACATGGTTACTCGTAGGGTACTTGATAATATGGAAGAACAGAGGAACCTTGGGGTCTAAATCCAAAGATCTCTTAAGGTTGCCATGCAGTTTCATAGGATAGTTAAGGCCTATGGTATGCTGGGCTTCATTAGTTGGGGGGTTGAGTTCAGGAGTCATGAGGTGATGTGGCAACTCTATAAATCTCTGGTGAGATCACACTTAGAATATTGTGTTCAGTTCTGGACACATTATTGCATGAAGGATGTGAAAGCTATGGAGAGAGTGAAGAGGAAATTTACCAGGATGTTAGCTGGATAGGAAAATTCTTATGAGGCAAGGTTTGCAAAAGCTAGGGCTTTTCTCTCTGGAGAGAAGGATGAGAGGTGACTTAATAGATTATGAGAGGCACAGATAAGGTAGGAAGCCAGCACATTTTTTCCCAGGGTGATAGCAGCAAACACCAGAGGAAATCTGTGCAAAATGAAGGCAGGGAAGTTTATAGGAAATATTAGGGTTTATTTATTTATTTTACACAAAGAGTTGTGCTGCCTGTAATGCATTTCCAGGGGTGATGGTGGAGGCTGGAACAATAGGGGTGCTTAAGAGATTCTTTGAGAGGTACATAGATGAAAGAAAAATGGAGGGCTATGAGGTGGTGGGGGGGGGCAGGGTTAGTGTCTTTTAGGTATAGAGTATTTAGGTCAGCCACCTCTGAGGTGCACCAAAGAAAAGGTACAAGGACTGCCTAAAGAAATCTCTTGGTGCCTGCCACATTGACCACCGCCAGTGGGCTGATAACGCCTCAAACCGTGCATCTTGGCGCCTCACAGTTTGGCGGGCAGCAGCCTCCTTTGAAGAAGACCGCGGAGCCCACCTCACTGACAAAAGGCAAAGGAGGAAAAACCCAACACCCAACCCCAACCAACCAATTTTCCCTTGCAACCGCTGCAATCGTGTCTGCCTGTCCCGCATCGGACTGGTCAGCCACAAACGAGCCTGCAGCTGACGTGGACTTTTTACCCCCTCCATAAATCTTCGTCCGCGAAGCCAAGCCAAAGAAAGAAAGAAAATTTAGGTCAGCACAACATCAAAGGCTGAAGGGCCTTCATAGTGCTGAAATCTATTATATTCTAGGTTAGGAGAGTTGGAGAATGAGGGAAAATTTGATAGTATACAAATTATGAGGAGTATAGATAGGGTAAACGCAAACAGGTTTTTTTTTCCAATGACAAAAATGAGAGGACATTGATTTAGGGTAAAGGGTGAGATGTTTAAGGGGAACATTATCGGAAACTTTTTCAGTCAGGATGGTGAGAGTGTGGAGTGGAGGACGTGGGTTCCGTTTCAATGTTTAAGAGTAATTTGGATAGATGGATTGATGGGAAGAGCATGGGGGGGGGGGTGGTACAGATACAGGACAGGGTAGAAAATAGTTCAGCATGGATAGATGAGTGGAAGGGCCTGTTTCTGTGCTGTAATATTCTATGCTTCTGTACTGACAGGAACAAAAAAAAGCACCAATTTATTTGAAATAGGTTTGAATGGAAGCATTTTGACACTGGATTGAAACAACCAAACATAAAATATGATGAATCTTAACAGATTCCTTTAAAAACTGAAACCACTTGAAATTAATTGGAGACTTTTATTCTCGTTGCCAATCTGCCTACACAAAATTAGTCATTGCGCCCATCAAGAATTAAAACAAAATAAAGCAAAATAGGGAAACAGGAATATAAAATTACAATAACTCTTGATGTAAACACAAAAAACACATAGAACATAACAATACAGACCCTATGGCCACTCTGTTGTGCCAACCTATATAAACATATTCCACTACAATGTAATCCTTACCTATATCACACCCATAGCCCTCTATTTTTCTTACATCCACATTCCCAGCCACTATCACCTCCTGCAATGCATTTGAGGAACCCATCATTCTATGTGTGGAAAAAAAATCATGCCTTTGACGTCTCCCTAAGCTTTTCTCCATTCACCATGAATGGATGTCCTTTGGTATTTGCTATTTATTTCCCCAAGGATAATGGTGCTGGCTGTCCACCTTATCTATGTCTCTCATAACCTTGTATACTGTACTTCTAGTAAGCCATCTCACATCTCTTCAAGAAAAGCCCTTATTCGATCATCCTTGTTATACAATCCAGGCAACATCCTGGTAAATCTCTTCTACACCTTCACTATAGCTTAAACATCTTTCCTGTAATGAGGCGACCAGAACTGAACACAATACTAAGTGTGGTCTAACTAGAGTTTTATAGAGCTGCAATTTTACCTCTTGGCTCTTGAACTCAATTCACTGACTAATGAAGGCCAGCACACCATACACCTCCTTAACCAACTTGTACGACAACCTTGAGAGTTCCTCCACACAGTTTAAGATTTTATCTAAGAAATCAGCATTTCTCCTCAAGTTAGAATTTATAAATATTATGCTTATTTTTCATAAGCCTTTAGTTGTATAAAAACATAACCATTTCCCCATACTATACAGAGATTTGAACTCTACCCTAAAAAAAGATGATAAAGCAGTGATAACATACATTAATGCAGCAATGTACAGCCTGGGTTGGTAGTATTCAGGAAAGTGTAAAGTAGATATGATTTATGGTACTTGCTTAATAGTTTTTAATTTCATTTCTCTTAGTTTGCGTATTCAATTTGAAAAAATGTTCATTATCTTTTCTTGGTCAGTACTAAGTATTAAAAAATTTGGAGGTAGGATTTCATCCTATAACTAAACAGACACTGGAGTACAAAATGCTTCTTGCACTTTAATCCATGTTAATGAAACAAAATATCAGAAAGAGAATGCAAAGGGCAACAAGAGGGTTCCATCTGCTTAACACTGATGGTTACGTACAGGTGTTCTCCTACTTAATATTTTTCAAAGTTATGATGGTTTGAATCTATACTTTCAATTTCGAATTCTGATCAGTTCCCATGCTTGTGATATGCGGTACGCTCCTCTCTCACGATGCTGGGCGATGAGAATCTTGTACAGCATACTCTCTTGCGATGGTGACTCAACCATGCTCGCAGTCTCTGTAGCGATCACGCGAATGAGTGAAATTGATGAACCTGTCTCTTTAGCATTCCCACTATTCTCACCATTCAGCAATTAATTTAGCTCAATGTTTCAACTATTCTTCATCCCTAGTGTGCTTTCAGCTGTTTACATTAATGTTTTATTTTCAGTGTGGAATTAACGTATTCAAATTATAATTATAAAATATGGTAGGTGTGTTTTTTTTTCGGTTTGCATTCTTTTTAGACAGATGGGTTTTCTGGAAAATAACTCCATCATAAGTTGAGGAGCTTCTTTCTGCAGGATTTAAACAAAAAGTTTTATTTGCTGCTTTGAGTATGAAATCGATTTGGAAAAATCTCTCCTGCAGTTGACCCTCTATCAAAGATTGTGCAAGCAGGCGAAACAAAAACAACTGATGTCCATGGAAATGCGTTGCAATAGGAAGTTCAGAAGTCATGGGGAATGATTAAAATAAATGAACAAAGGAAGAAGGATTTGTTTTTGTTTCATATTGTAAATCCAATCAGAAATCAGATATAAAAATAAATACAAGACCAGCCTATGCAATTGTTGAAATTTATTTTGATATCAATCATTGTCCGTGTACTTACTAGTATTAATTAAAAACTGATTGGAGACGCCAGGATGATCCACATCATGGATCGCTGCTGAAAAAATCGCAGCAAGAATCTCGAGATCTGTAAACACAGCCTGAAAAAATAAAAGAATGAATGAATAATTGCACAAGCAGACTCCTTATCTTTTATCCCAAATACTAGTTTTAAAAAAACTCCTTGTAGAACAGTATTTGTTGTATTCACTAAAATTTCTATAGCTACAATAAACAATAAGCCATAAATCAGTGCACTGATTTCTTATGAATTATTCCTTATATTATCATATGCCTAATTGCCACATGTCTTATAAGGCAAAGCTCAAAAATAGGCAACAAATTAGAAGTGGTGACCTAAAAATGGAAAGAGAAGGTTTGTTGAAAGGATTCCATTGCCAAGGGCTGACCATCAATGGGATGAGAGACTAAATAAAGAGGTACAAGGGGATGATTTTGAGGAATTCAGATGTTGTAGAGCTGAACAAGGTTAGAAAGAGGGTGGCTTTAGAGGACAAATAATTTAAAATTCAAGACACAATGAGTAAAGCATCATTATAGCTCAGAAAACACAAGGGTAATGGATTAGTGGGACTTTGTATGCAGTTGAGTACTTCAGGGGGGGTTTGGATGACTTGAAAAGCTGGAGGATGGGTGGACAGTCAAGAATGTCCTAGGCAGAAATTGTTGAGCATTGAAGAGTTAGAAGTCAGCAGACCACGAGGTGTGGTTAAAATAGTTGAGATGGAGAGGTGGAAGGAGTTATCAGGGCCAGCTTCAGGTAAAATTAGATTTTTGAACAATTTAGATCAACCTGCACAGTGGAAAGCAGGGAGTGGAATAAGAGGTTTGTGGTGGAAGGCAGAGGTGATCATTTCTGTCTTCTTGATGTTCTCTGGAGGTAATCTTGGACTTCATCCAAAATTGAGGACAATGCAGGCAATTAAAAAAATACAGCCATTATTTTCATTACTAACTGAATATAGATAGAGGATGAATTTGAAGCCTCGTGTTTTTTTTTTAAATTTAATGCATGATGTTCAGACATCTATTGTACTCATGGACATTCACAAATACTGCTTTTTAAGTCATAAGATTTCATGTGTAAAATCTGACATTTCTGTGCTCTGGATAAACAAGCCAAAGTCTCAGAACATTACAGATGACTGCCTTCAGTCTGTCTGCTTTTATTAGCCGGAGGAAAATAATTCCATTGGACTAGAAAGTGAACCACAAACTTATGACATTAAAAAGGGTATTGGGAAAAGCAAATGACAACTCTATATACTCAACTTTGCAAAAGTATTGTATATGGTGTTGAAATCGATAAAAGTCTTGTTTTATAGCCTATTGAGAAAATACATTGTGACTAGGATGACCAGGATATTTTTGAATACCATCCCATTTCTATATTGAATTAGGTCACTTTAACAAGGTCTCCAACATCAAGGCAGCAAAAGCTTCAGTTTTACTGGGTTTGAGAAAGGAAATGAAAGAAATGAGAAATAATATTTGTATTTGATTGTCATGGGGAAAGGCTAGGAAGAGTCAGGATAAAACTTACATGGGGCAGCATGGTTTTCATAGCGACTAGTGCAAAACCTTTACGATGCCAGTGACCGAACTGGATTTCTAATTCTATACTGTCTGTAAGGAGTTCATAGGTTCTCCCCTGAGTGGGTTTTCCCAGTGTCTGCGTGGGTTTTCCCTATGTCTGTCTGGGAGCTCTGGTTTCCTCCCACCATTTGAAGGTTAATTGGGTGTAAATTAGACTCATGGGCCGAAATGGCCTGTTACCGTCCTGTATGTCTACATTTAAAAAAGAAATAAAAATATGTGCTGTAGGCATTAGAGTGGCCAGTCAACACTAACTATTAAATGACTAGAGGCAGGTGGAGAGCTGGATAGCACAGTTATTTCCATAAGAATCACTCGTGCTTTGAAACTGAGCCTCCATCATAATATCAAGAAATAGAGGAGAAAAACAATTAATTATAAAGCCAGGGAAAATTACTTTGATTTTCCGAATAAATAAAATAGTTAGCTTCAAATTATGAAAGAAGCAAAATCTTTACTTCCCAAAAATATGCGACATCAAAATTAGATCATGAAAATCATTATAAAAAAATCACAAATTAAATTATTTTATAAATTACACTAAAACACTTTTAATATTCCTTATCCCAAAGTGATTAAAAAAAGTTAATGGTGAAATGTAATCATTGCATATAAACAGCAAGCTCGAACCACAATGAGACAAATACTTCATTGATCCTGTGTGGGATTAATTCAGGATTTAAGGTTAGTTAAAATATTTGATGAAATTAGCTTTCAAAGAAGAATTGGATCAGTGATGGCCAACTGAACAAAGGAATAATGCAGTATTACAATGAAATTAAGCAAATAACCATTGAAAATTACAGAAAAAAAGTCCTTTGGCCCTTCCAGTCTGTGCCAAACTATTATTCTGCCTTGTCCCATTGACCTGCACCTGGTCCATAGCCCTTCATACCCATCCCATCCATGTACCTGTCCAAATTTTTTTTTAAATTTAAAATGGTGCCTGCATTAATCACTTCAGTGGACAGCTTCTTCCACACTCCCACCACCCTCTCTGTGAAGAAGTTCCCCTAATGTTTTCCCCTAAATATCTCCCTTTTCACTCTTCACTCACGTACTCTGGTTGGTATCTCATCCACCCTCAGTGGAAAAAAAGCCTATCTACATTTACTCTATCCCCTTATAATTTTAAATACCTCCATCAAATCTCCCCTCATTCTTCTATACTCCAGCAAATAAAGCCCTAACGTGTTTAACCTTTCCCTGTAACTCAGTTCCTGAAGTCTGGGCAACATCTCAGTAAATCTTTTCTACACTCTTTCTATCTTATTGATATCTTTCCTGTAGTCAGGTGACCAAAACTGCAAACAATATTCCAAATTTGGCCTCACCAATGTCTTTACCATAACATCCCAACTCCTATACTCTATACTTTGGTTTATGAGGGCTAATGTGCCAAAAGTTGTCTTTACAACCTATCCACCTGTGATCCCACTTTCAGGAAATTATGTATCTATATTCCCAGATCCCTCTGTCCTATCACACTCCTCAGTGGCCTACCATTCACTGTGTATGTCCTTTCAAAATGCAACACATCATAATTTTCTGCATTAAATTCTATCTGCCATTTTTCAGCTCATTTTGCCAGTAGGTCCAGCTCCCTCTGTAAGCTTCAACCTTATTGCTATCCTTCCTGTAATTAGATGGTCAAAATGCATACAATATTCCAAATTTGGCCTCACTGATGTCTTAAATAACTTTACCATCACATACCACCTTTGATTTATGAAGGCTAATATGCCTTCATACAACCCTCTGTGATGCCACTTTCAGCGAATTATGTATCGGTATTCCCAGATTGTTTTTTTTATTTTTAAATTTTCAATCAACATGGAGTTACAAAACAAACAAAATCGAAGAAACTTTACAGATATATACAATAAAATACCAAAACCAAATTACATGTTAATGTACAGAGAAAGAAGAATCAACACATTATCACAATTATCAAATTCTGCACTATTGTTTATAATATAAAATTACACACCGAGTTGATCCTTAAAAGAAAATGTAACAATTTCTGGAGGTTGTAAGTAATTTTCTCCAGGGGAACACTTCTATGCATTTCTGACTTCCAGTGGGTCAGATTCAGTTGGGAATCTTGGGAAAGATAGATTTCCAAGTAATGGCTAAGCATTTCCTGGCCGCCACTAAAGCAAGTTTAAGAAATTTCAAATGATATTTCAACAGCCTCATTTTAGATCTGCTAATTTCTCCACTTAAAAAAAAAATTCTGCCACCTGGGCTATCAAATTCCAGTAATTTGTTCCAGGAGATTTCCCAAATCTTCACAGAAGGATTTCACCTTAGGGCATGACCAGATCAAATGCAAAAAGGTTCCTATATCTTGACCAGATTAAAAACATAAATTCGATAATTCAGATTTAAATTTATTTAATTTTTATGGGGTAAGGTACAGCTGAAGCAAAGATTATATTGCACTAACCTATACCTTACATTAATTGTATTGCTGTCCTAACACAGGTCAGTCCAGCAAAATGGATCAACTTCCATACCCAAATCTGATTCCCATCTCTCTCCTGACTTATCCAGCTCTTATTTAGGGGCTTCCACCTGATTTAAGTACATTTTGGAAATAAATTTCTTTGTGATCCCCTTTCGAATCAGAGTCTCTATTTCAGTACATTGTGGTAAGGTCAGTGCTGGACCTAATTTATCCCTTAAATAAGATCTTAACTGAAGATAGCAGAAAAAGAGTGGTCAACTCTTGAAGCTCCAAATTTATTGCTGATTTGTTCAAATGTCATGAATTGTCCTGCTCAAAACAATCTTCATTATATTTGATCCCACACTAAGACCAATTTTCTAGAAGTTTATTATTAATTGTTAACTGAATTAATTTATTTTGAGCTTGGGGTGTTTTTGGGTGAGAGACCTCCCCTAACACCAGTTTGACCATTGAGTTTATTCCAATTTGTAAATAAGTTTTAGTAAGGGGGTTTCCTTAGGACCAGATAGTAATTTAGAATTCCATTTACATATAACATTTTCTAATATCTTCAAACCAACCTTATGCAGTTCTAATTTTACCCAAGATGACTTGTATCCTCCATCAAAGAGGGAGGCGATGAACTTTATTTAGGTTGTCCAATAATATTTTTTCAAAGTCTGGGAGCTTTAATCCTCCTAGTTCATATGTTGATTTATCATTAGAGACTCTAGAAAACTTATCCTTCCACAGAAAATTCCTAATATATTTATTTAAATTCTGAAAGAATCATTGTGGAATTAAATATTAATTTTAATATAATTGACCCAATCAAAGTAATTGGAAGAGTTATCCATTTATATAAATCTTGCAAGTTATTATCTATCTTAATGCCAAAATATTATATCCCATTAAGTGGCCACTTAATTGAATCCCTTTTAACATGATCATAATCCCCACCCGTAAGTAGCATAACTTCACTTATATCTCAATTAACTTTATGGCCCGAGAAAAATTCCAATTTAGACTGCAATTTTTAAAATAAATTTGCTGGGTCTGTCAGATATATCAGAACATTATCAACAAATAGATTGATTTTATGTTCTTCTTGGTTAACCCTGAGGACTTTTATGTCTGGATCTTGGCGGTAATGATTCCGGTAATGGTTCAATAGCCAAAATGAAAATGGCTGGAGATAATGGACAACCTTGTCCTACTAGATCTAGACAATAGGAACTCTGATGAAATTTGATCATTAGTGATTACTTTCACCTTAAGCTCATAATATAGAGGCTTTAACCCAATTAATAAATATCTCTCCTAGTCCAAATTTTGCCAAAACTTTAAATAGTCCCATTCCAGTCTATTGAAAGCTTTTTCCACATCTAGGACCAGAGCAACACTCAATTCATCCATTGTTTGTGCCAGATGAATAATGCTGACCAGTCTGCTAACATTGTCCACAGACTGCCTCTTTTGTATGAAACCTATCTGATCTACATTTATTAGTCAAATATACTGCCAATCTATTTGCCAGAGCTTTAGCAATGATCTTATTGTCTGTATTCAATAGTGATATGGGCCTATAAAATAAGAGTTTCAATGGATCCCTATCTTTTTTTTTTGGGAATCACTGTAATAATTGCTACTGAGAAGGACTCCAGGAGAGTACGATTGCCACTGCTTGATCTAGTATTGAGGTATCAATAAATCTTTAAATTCTTCATAAATTCTGGGTGGGAACCCATCTTCTTCCAGGGAGTTATTAACTTGCAAGGATAACAATGCTTCCCTTATCTCAAATTTAGAAGGTCCAATTAAAACTCTATTTTGTTCAAATCCCACACTGATTGAAATTCATATAACTTCATATAAAATTGCTTAAAAGCTTCATTTATGTTCTTTGGCTTATAGGAAATCCTGCCAGTGTTTGGTTTAATTGCATTTATTGTTCTCGAGTCTTGCTCTGATTTCATCTGCCAGGAGAGGACCTTGTGGGCTCTTTCCCCTAGCTCATAGTACCTTTCCTTTGAATTTGTTATCATTTTTCCATTCTATATGGTATTCCCAGATCCTTCTGTTTTACTGCACGCTGTCATTTAATGTAGGTCCTACCTTGACACACCTTTCCAAAAATGCTACACCTCAGACTTGTCTGCATTAAATTCCATCTGCCATGTTGCAACCCACTTTTCCAGATGGAGCAGATCCCTCTTCAAGCTCTGAAAGATTAGAGAATATGGGGAGTTCTGACTTTACATTAGGCGAAGCTGATACCCTTTGTGAAGAATTAACAAGTAATGGTTAGGTGATGCTGAGCTAAGGACAAAAAGCTCAATGATCATAGGAGGTGAAGCTGTTTGTAGATTGGAAATAATTATCAGAAGAAAATGTGTAATACTTGTGGAATGCAACATGCTGAGAATTTGGTAGGGGATGAGAGGATTGGGAAATAAAATGCTTCAGTTGCGATTCTCTATGTTTCACTTCAAAAATAATAATCATCTGCAAATCACTTTGGATGCTCATCGATTATAATGGAGTCAATACAAAGACAAACTCTTCATTATTTGTTCTTTAAGTTGTACTTACATCTAGTGCCGGTGTTGAAAGGAGAATGTGCGTTGACTGTGCAACATCAGCAGCATGCAGACTATTGTGGTAAGCTACGTCCCCGTGGTAGTGATCTTCCAGTGTCATGATGTATGTAACAAATGTGTCCACGGGGATCCTAAATGTTTTCAGCAGATCCCTTTCCTAGTGACAAATGCAAATTACGCATCATGTTAAAATGAATTTAGAATCAGAGCGGGCTGCAGTTCACCGAACCTTTTCTTGTGCAGAAAATGACTTTTTCTTTGTTAACCAATGTTGAAATGTCTTCAATGGCAGTGACAATTTAACCAGAAATATTCTGCATTCTCTGCTCATTTGACCTCACTGACCTGAAAGATGGTGTACATGATGCAGGTGAGTGGTCGATTATTCGAAAACTCTGCCACTTTAAATATGTTAAGTCCCCATTTGTTCAGGTCATCCAACTCCTGCAAAGACAAGGAAAATGAAATATAGCAAGGATACCAAGTATATGGAATACTTATTAAAACCATGTTGCAATATTGCATTTCGGTACAGCATTCTACAGTTTTTATCCAATGTCTGCTAATGGATTTAAATAAAAAGAAATAAAGAAAATGCTTGTTTTGATGCTGACACAAGTCTTGGATTTTTTAAATGAATAGATATTGTGACTGTTGTGTGTGATCGGGAAGAACAGGAATGAGAAATTCTTTATTCACTCCTGCCCCAAACTCATGGGTAGGAGAACTTGCATAGTGATCTAAATTGGACTTTTTCTGTACTTATTGAGCTGCTGAGGTGAACTGTTATGCTCCCATTGTTGGTCTGATTGGATTAGCTGATTTGGATTGGTCAGGAACTGAAATAAAAAGGAATTTCCTGATCATTTTTAAACAGTACCACCCACACTGCCTCTATAAATTCTGCAACCCATTTCTCCTGCTATTGAGAGTTTAATAGTCTTTCCTTCAAGTAACAACAGCAGTTATGTCTGTTCACCTCCTCCCCTGCCCCCTCACTGCCCCATGAGTTAAAAAAAAGTTAAACCTCATATCAAAAATACCTTTTAGCCTTCCTTAACCTTACTTTAAAAGACAACAAACAAACTGACAGACAGGCTTTCAAGCACTGGCCCAGAAATAGCATGGTTTCAGAAAATGTGGACTCGTATCAGAAGTTTGATGTGGGAATATGACTTCAGAATAAATGAAAATGACTCAGAATAAACAGTGGCCAGCAATTTTTTGTTTGCAACTTTCCCATTATTCTCATAGTGATACCTTATAAAAGAAGCCATTTACTCATTTGTAGGTTGATTTAAAAAAAAAAATAAAACTAAAATTGAGCGAAGTAGACTAATAATTCTTCAGTTCATTCTGAATTCATCTAATCTAAATTAATGGTGAGTTTTGGTTAAAAAGATTAAGGGGAAAAATAAAACAAGATTCTTACTTTAGATTACTATGAGGGAACAGTTGCTGCAACATGGTGTTTGCTTTGAGAAACACAAGAACTGCAGATGAGGGAATCTTAAGCGAACAAAGTGAAGGGACATCTCAGATCCAGTAGTGTCAGTCAACATTTTGGGGCAGGACCCTTTATTGAGTCCTGACCCGAGATGTCGACTGCAGTCTTGATAAAGGCTCTCACCCAAAATAATGACTGGCCATTTTCCTCCATGGATGCTGTCTGACCCACTGAGCCTCTCTACGTTCTTTTTGTTCATTCAGTGGTGCTTAAATGCTTGGCTGGGATATAATCAGGTTTAACTATGATGGTCTGCAACTGTCAAAAGTTTTATTGACATTTTGCCGAGCCTTGCCTAGGGAGCAAGATACAGGAGGGATACTCGCTCCCCTCTGGTTCCATGTACTTGCCTAGTTCAGAGAAAGGAAGAAGTATCTCTTACTAGTGATAGAGATAACAGAGTGGGTGACGGGATAGAGAGCGACAAACCCAAATTTTCCATTAATATAAACCTAAGTGCCATTTTTCTCAGTGTAAATGAAAGCATAAAGCTACAAAATGAAACATGAATAGTTACATGAATATTTAAGACTGCAGTGGTGAGGTTTAATATAAGCAAATGTGAGATTACTCATATTGAGTATTTTCTAAATATTGGCTATCCAGGAAGTGTGGTCATTCAAAGTGATGTGTACAGAAATAATTAAAATTTACTGAATAGGTTACAAAAATGGAAACAAAAGTTAATGGAATGCTGACCTTCACATTCAGAAGAGGTAGAAGTAATGCTTCAGCAACACACAGCCTTGACTTGGTGCATTGTGAGTGGTTGGGAGCAGTCTTGGGGGGGGGGGGGGGGGGGTCCTGCGTGGATTTACCACAATGATTCATGAACTTGTTGGGCACGTTCTAATGAGGGACACTATCTTGTGAGGTTGTATTATCTTAAATTTAGACAACTACAAGGCAATCTGATCAAATACTGCAAGATAATAAAAGAAACTAACAGAATAAGCAGAGGTAAAATCTTTCCATGAGTGAGGGAATCTGCCAATATAGTTCAAACTTTAGAAGCTGCCTTCAAAAGTAAAATTTGGAAATATTTCTATACACAAATGGATAGAAGTTTGAAGCTCTCCTGCAAATAGTAATTGATGCTGAGCCAATTGTACTTCTGACAGGAACCAGCAGCTGGCTTTGTTGCTAACCAACTCATACTAAACAAAAAATGATTATTTTACTTCTGCTAATTAAAAATATTAAATGGTTTTGGCCCTGGCAGATAAAGTTAGAGGCTGTTTGTAGATAAAGATGTCTGGTAAATGAGCATAGATGAGTTGGGCTGAAGGTCCTGTTTCCATGCTGTATAACTTCATGACTCTAAATTGGACACAGATCAGCTAAGATCCCACTCATGGGTGAAACAGAAAACTGCTAAAACTTTTCCTTACGTTCCGGTTATAAAACTGCATATCGAAGCTTGCTTTGTACCTTGGAAAGACAATCTTCCAAGTCTGTTTTGACAGCAAATCGAGGGATGCCCGAGTGCGTGAGGCTGGAACTGTGCATCAATTTTTTCACTCCGCTAATCTGTGTCATGAGTTGTTGCTTTTTCTTCTTGTCTCTCTCTTTCTGTGTGGGTGATGGCATCTCCACATCATTCTGCTTGTCTGTCATGAGAGAGTAGAAAATATGACACCTTGAAATATATTGGAAATTTTAAAATAAAAATTAGAACCATAGAACACTGCAATACAGAAACAGGCCCTTTCAGTTCTTCTAGTCTCTGCTGAACCATTCTTTTTTTTTGCCTAGTTCCACTGATCTGCACTTCGTCCATAGGCCTCCATACCTCTCCTATCCATATACCTGTCCAAATTCATCTTAAATGTTAAGACTGAGCCCACATTCACCATTTCAGCTGAAAGCTTGTTCCATACTCCCACCACTCTCTGTGTGAAAAAGTTCCCCTCATGTTCACCAAAAGTTTTTCCCCTTTCACTTTGAATCCAGGTTCACTGGTTTGTATTTCAGCTACTCTCAGTGGAAAAAAAAACCTATCTACATCTACTCTGTCTATCCCCCTCATAATTTTAAATCTCTATCAAATCTCCCCTCACTCTTTTATGCTCTAGGGAATAAAGTCCTAACCTGATAAGCCTTTCCTTACAACTCAGTTCCTGAAGTCCAGACAACACCCCAGTGAATCTTCTCTGCACTCTTTCTATCTTATTTATATCTTTCTTGTAGTTAGGTGATCAAAACTGCAAATTTGGCTTCACTAATGTCTTTCACAACTTTACAACACATCCTAAAACTTTGATTTATGATGACCACTGGGCCAAATTCTTTCTGTATTACCCTATCTACATCTGATGCCACTTTCAGTGAATTATGTATCTGTATTCCAAGATTTTTCTATTCTGCTGCACTCCTCAGTGCCCTACCATTCACTGTATATGTCCTTTCTTGTTTTGTTCTTCCAAACTGCAATGCCTCACATTTACATTCCAGCTGCCATTTTTCATTCCATTTTTCCAGCTGGTCCAGATTCCTCTGCAAGCTTTGAAAACATTCTTTTCCATCCACAATGCCTCCAACCTTAGTGTCACCTCCAAATTTGCTGATCCAATTTACTACATTATCATCCAGATCATTGATATAGATGACAAACAACTTTGGTCCCAGCACTGATCCCTGAGGCACATGACTAGTTACAGGCCTCCAGTCTGAGAAACAATCATGACTACTCTCTGGCTTCTCCCATCCATCCATTGTCAAATATAATTCACTACTTCAGCATGAATACCTATGGTCTGAACCTTTCTGACAAACCTCCCATGTGGGACCTTGTCAAAGGCCTTACTAAAGTTCATGTAGACAACATCTACAGCCTTCATCAACTTTCCTGATAATTTCTTAGCAAAACTCTATAAGATTGGTTAAACATGACCAACCATGCACAAAGCCATGTTGACTATCCCTAATCATTCTCTGGCTATTCGAGTAATTGAATATCCTATCTCTTAGAATACTTTCCAATAATTTACCTACTCCCAATATCAGGCTCACTGGCCTATAATTTCCAGGGTTATTTTTGAAGCCTTTTTTAAGGAATATGAGCTACCCTCCAATCCTCTTGCACTATATCTATGGCTAGGAATGTTTTAAATATTTCTTCCAGAGCCCCCAAAATTTCTACATTAGCCTCCCTTGTCAGGCCCTGGGAATTTATCCACCCTGATTTGCTTTAAGAAAGCAAGCACCTCCTCCTCTTTAATCTGTATAGGTTCCATGAGCTCACTGCTTGTTTTCCTTACTTCCCATGACTCTGTGCTCTTTTCCTGAGTGAATACTGATGAAAAAATATTTAAGATCTCTTCCACCTCTTGGCTCAATACAAAGCTGACCACTCTGATCTTCAAGGGGAC